>NW_026126579.1:0-129410 GCF_943737965.1 Phodopus roborovskii | reverse complement strand
GCCTTTTCCATGTTTCCACCAAAATGAAGAAAGCTGGAAATGAGTATGACTATAAATCTTTGTGTGGACATATGTTTTCCATTTCTCTAGCTAGAGATCTATGACAAGTCTACAGCCAGTTTTTGAGAAGCTGCCAATTTTTCTTTCAGCAACGATTATGCCATTTCACACACTCAGCATAGCCTGAACACTGTGATGGTTCTCCATCAGCAACACTGGGTACTAGCAGTCTTTTTTTTCATTTGTGCCATCTCACATGGGTGTATAGTAGCACTTCCCAGTAGGGTTTTAGCTTTGAAAACATGTCACCCAGACTAGCCCTGAACACCTCACCCTCCTGTGTCAGCTTCAATCTGGTTTTAACCTGCAATCCTAAACTATACAGGAATAGTACAGCACTTGTGAAGATCAAGATGACTGGATGATGAGCAACTACAGTGCTGCTTCTACCTTTATAAGTTTCCATTACACACACACACACACAAGCCTTCATGTGTGTACTTGTATGAGGAGGGCAGGTCACATGCAGTGTCGTGTTCTATTGCTCTCCACCTTATTTTTCTGACTCAGGCAAGGCTCTCTTAACTGATTTTGCTACACTGGTTGACCAGTACTCCTCTGGATCTTCCCTTGTCTCTGCTTCCTAAAACTGAGATTCCAGATGTGCACTGCTACATAAGGCTTTTTGTGTAGGTTAAAAGTAAACCAGAAGCCTACTGAGTTCCATGCCTAGAGAACTTTAACTGAAGTTCAAGTACTCAGAAAGAAGAACAAGAGCTTATTAAAAAAAAAAAACAAAAACAAAAACAAAAAAAAAAAAACTTGACTAATTTAGGCACAGAATAAAAGAAAACTTTTATAACTTTGAGCATTACAGTTTTACAAGACCTTACTAATAATATCAACCAACACTTGAAAATTAAGCAACTAGCTAAGATGAAGACCTGTGTATTTTATATATGGTTTTTCCAAAAATCAAGGCTCAGAGAGACATACTAAACAGCTGGCAAGCACAGAAAGGTAGCAAGAGACAGCTAGCTCTTCAGATGACAAAAATCAAAATCACCGAACAATGGATTCAACACCTGACAATAAAATGCAAAGGACAGGGTCTCACAATTCTACCTCTTCTGCTGACATACTAGGCTTACAGAAGGCCACCATCAACGCTGTCTGTAAATGTTCTAGTGGGAACAATAATAGTTATACGTTTTCCATCAGCTTACACATGAACTAGAAACTCAGCCCCGGTCTTAGTTTTCCAGCTGTTAAAAAAAAAAAAAAAAAAAAAAAAAAAAAAAAAAGGAAAGCTAGGAGTACAGTGCTGGAACAAATGGAGCAAAGATCCACACTCTCCCATGTGTGTCCATAAAGCATTACCAAGTATTGAAACTGTAATGAAACCAACTATTTCCCAAGTTTCAGACAAATGTCTAAGGTTTCTGCTAAGGGGAAATATTCCAATTATGCAAAAGACAAGCCTTAAACTACTACAATGTTTACTACACACCGTCAATTCTACCACTGAGGAGACTGAGCCACAGGCATGAGGCCAGTCTGTTTTATACAGCTGATGAATGAGCCTATGTTTTTCTAGTGATTATAAGAAGGTAGTGTGACATTATAGAAGATCAGAAGAGGCATTAGGAGGTAGAAAGAAGAAAATAGAAGAAAGACAAAAGGTGTAAAAACAAGCATGAAGCCATTGTTTAAGGAAACCCAAACACAGATTCTGAAAAAGATTATGGGGGAAGTGGTTGGAAAGAGCTGCCATCCTCTACCTACTTTCCTTGTAGAGAAAAAGGGAGTTACCTACCCTGAGATTTTCCTTATGAAGACAACTCAAGTCTCCAATCACCTAGATCAATCAAGATCTCCAAAAGGCCCCAGCAACTCCTTCCTTCCTAACATGGGTAGCAAGGTGGCATGTGAAACAAGAGTTCTGGCAGAGCAAGCAAGAGCTAACTACTGCTGTCAGTGGAGAGGACCAGCAAGTGGGGTGGCAAGATTGTTGTGACACAAAGGAAAGAGTTAATAAGTTAGTCTGGGGATGCAAGGCAGATTCAAATCCATTAACTGAATCAAAAGACTTACTGTCCTATACCAAAGTAGTGCTGATAAAGACCTGGAGAGCAAAGCCAAGACAAATGTGAAAAATAAAGCAAAGCTGGGAAATGTGTGATAGATACTGAGATTCTTGGTGCCCGATGATGAATCATGGTATTTTTAGAATTTGAGAATTGAATCAGCAATTAAAGTTGCTGTTGATCAGAATGGGAGGTATTTTGGTGGGCAGGTGATAAAATCATGTTTCTACAAATTAGATAAGCGGAGCTTGGATCCGTGGGAACAAGTTTAATTTTAGAGCTATAGTCACCTCCATAACCTTTACATGAGCTGCAGATTGAGCAATAAAACATGTCAGCCTCGGTGGCTATTGGATGGATTTCTAAGATACATGTTGATGGATCCCTCTTTCATTTCATAATTTTAAAATATAGTATTAATAAAAGTCCCAGATGTCTTTAAGGTTGTATTAACTAAGCAGTAATTAATTTATACATTTTGCAACTGAGGGTGTATAATAACATCATTAAGGAACAATGCCAGAGGTAGGAAATTGCACCTGCTAAAATGACTGGGGCACAGTGGATACTTTCTTTTTAGGTTTTTTTTTTAAAGTCACCATCACTTCATTTTAGAGACCCATCAACACCCTTCACAGATGAATACTTCTATTTCTCAAGAAATCAGCACTGATAGTGCCGCAATCTTAATGGTTAAGTACAGGACCAACTCCTAAAAACCATTCCAGTTCACTACAGAAGCAACTTATAATGTTCTGAGGCTAAAATGTCTGTCATGCTTTCTTCACTGTGCCAGGTGTCAAAGGGTTTTCTAAAAACACAATGAAGTCACATTCCTAATTCTAACTGAGATGCTGATGATTTTAAAATGTGGCACAAATTCATGAGTCAAACACAGGAAACAAATATACCTTAACAGGCAAGCTGAGTATGATTTGATTTACTTCTATCCTAAAAATAACTGGCCTGAAAATGGATCCGATCACAGGCCAGATGTGATTGATGTCACAAGTGAAATTGAAGTGCTTGGGAGACTAACCCAGGAGAATCTCAAGTCCAAGTTCTGCTTCACAGTGAGAGAACTTCATCAACACTCAGGAGAGAAGAGGAACTCTGTGAGTTCTAAGTCAGCCAGGAATATACAAAGTGAGACTCTGTCTCAAAGCAAAAACAAAACAAAACAAAAAACAAGCAAACAAATAAAAGGCCCATAATACTAGCGGTAGTCTTCCCCACTTATCAAGTTTTGCTTCTAATTATTAATTAGCCCTAAGCCAAAAAACACTACAGCCAGTAGTCATCTCACAAGTTAAATAACTTTTACTGTGGTATAATATTAATTTTTAGTAAGCTAACTTAAAAACTAAACTGTGTGTGTAGATGTCACTGAATGGCTAAAAAAAAATAGTGAATATATGATGAGGGTTTGGTACACCATACAAGTTGAGGAGGAGAGGGTCACGGGGAAGATGTCCCTTAATGATAAGGGGCTATTGTATTAAATTTGAGCTGGACTTTTGTTAGCCCCAAAATTTAAAGCATGTTTACTACAGAGCCCAAGGCCCTAGGGTGTGGCTAAGTTGCAAGTCTGTCAGTATCAACTATCTTTTTCAAAGGGCTGTTACTACACAAACATCTTCTCAGTCATCTTGGAAAACCACTCTTACAAATGCTGTGTATTTTGCTTCTGTTGTTCTGGACCCACTCATGTAGAAACAAAGGTAAACACTGAGTTAGTGGGAGAAAACAGGAAACTACAGTGCTTTTCCCAGAAAAAAGATCTGCCAGACGAATGTCCTTGGAACACATCTACTCTCACCTGTACTAACAGGTGTAGCAAATGGGAAAAGGGAACATTACCACAAATCAAATGCTCCCCCCACCCCCAGAGGTGTCTCTGTATAGCCTTACCGTTGTCTAAAACTCTGTAGAACAGGCTGACCTCGGAACTCCTGAGACCCCCCTGGGATTAAAGATGTATGCCACCACTGCCCAGCCTCTGCTGGTTCTTAACTTGGTTGGGTAGAGTTGTCTCTCTTGGAAATCTTAACATAATAGTATGACAACTATTAACTCAGACAATAACTGCACAACAGAAGGTATGATTTGTGGATCCTACTCATGTTGTTCAGGCTGGGTCCAACAGCCATCCATCCTCATAAAACAAGCAAGAACAGGGATGACTGATCAGGACTCTGAAGCAGTGTGGAGCCATCACAAAACCTCTCGACAGGCTCACATGGTGAGCAGCTAAGACCTATACCTGCCAACAGCCATCAGAGTGCCCAAGGTCTTCAGTAACACTACACTTTCTTCGCCCTACAAGCCTTCAGGTAGCAACTGACACATTTAGAACTTCATCAAGGATAAGCCACTCTCAGATCCCTTTATTAAAAAAAAAGACAGTACTTATGCTTACAATTACTGATTGGGGGGATACATTAATCAATACAACAATACAGATACAACGAATACCCAGAAATACACCTATTCTCTCCCAAATGTATAATAACTTTTATCAAGTGATGGATGGCTTGGAGAGACAATATTTAAGTTATACATTACGATCAAAACCTACTCTAGAGAGAATATTGGTGAATCTGAGTAAGTCAGAAAGTGAATCTTAATAATCATGTGTCTCTATGTTAAGAGGAATGTGTTAGATAATTCATTGTTGCATGAGCATCACACTGCATTTACACAAACCTAAGCCTAAATAGTTGCACATTACAAACCTATGCTGTACAGTGGTGGTGGCATTATAGCCTAATCCTCGCATCCCCGTGAGGAAAACAGTAACATGGCGATAAATTCAAAGAAATGATCCAACTCGAGGTGTACTAACTAAGCAGATGTGAGACAGCTGCTGGCATAATGTAGTACACCGCTTTACAGTGAACAAGTATGAGTACAAATGAAAACTACAGTAAATGTTTAACCAAGTCAGATGTGGTGGCACACACCACATTACCAATACTTCAGGGGTAGAGGCAAGAGTATGAGATGGTTGAGGTCAGCCTGGGACCACCCTGCAACATACCTAGTTATTCATTCATTATCAGGTGTGTGTGTTTTTGTTTTTGTTTTTTTTTAGGAGGTTGTCAAGACAGGGTTTCTCTGGTTTTGGAAGCTGTCTTGGAACTCTCCCTGTAGACCAGGCTAGCCTCCGCCTCCGCCTGCCGCCTGCCTCTGCCTCCTGAGTGCTGGGATTCAAAGTGTGCACCACCAACACCGGGCAGTTCTTAAGTACTGCCCAGGGATGGAGGACATACTCTTACATCACCAGCAATGCAGTAGTAAGCTTACTTACTAGGTAACTAGGTTACCACACACAGTACTTTGTATTTCCAGTGTGGTGGATATAATGTTACCAGGTAAGAGGACCACTTCAGTTCCTGAAAACATCATGGGATCACCAGTGTATTTTGGCCTGTACTGACCAAAATGTCATCATGTGGCAACTGACTCAATACACTGTTAGTATTATTTACTTTATTTCTTTAGATCAAGGATCCTTAAACTTTTCCTGTAATGAGCCAAGCAAAATCTTCAAATATAGCAATGAGACAAAAAAAAAATTAATAACACTTAAGTAAACCATTAAAAACTGAATCCCTCAGGCAGCTGTCAAAAAGCAGAGTCCTCATGAAGGAGGTGGGGTCTTCATCTTTAGGACAATTCAGAAGCCAGTGAAATATTTTCTAAAGAAACTCCAGTCCTTGTTTCATTTGCCTTAAGACAATATTTTGTCTTTGTCTCTAAAATTATATACCCATTAATCTCAATAAATTCCCCCCCCCCAATAAAAGCTCACCATTAAATGTCTTTCTCAGTGAAAATACCAGTTCAGGCAACTGAAATCAGTCTGGTGGGTCAATCAATGACCTGTATCCCCATACAGGAGAAAAAGAACAGGATCAAGCTACACTTCGGCCACAAATGGAAAGGCAGGTGCCCACTGTAAAATCAGATTGCCTTGCTCTCTCTCACTGGCTACAACAGTGGCTGAGAAGTGGTACCAAGCTTGCTCCTATAGTCCTAAACAATAATAGAGAAACCTTTAGTCTTCAGTACTTCAGATACACAAATCCATCTGCATATACACCAGAGTCTACTGACATAAAACTAAAAACTGAATGGTGTGTGTGTGTGTGTGTGTGTGTGTGTGTGTGTAGTTTAAGAAACCAGTACAAGAAACTTTTCAGTTTTACATACCAATAATTATTACAACTTCTGATAAAATTTCCCTATAGTGCTTTAAAGCAAGGTAAACCGGTGTTAGTTTTTATGAAGACTAAAGATTAGAAATAGTCAAAGAAATAAAACTAGTTTATTTCATAATTCAACTCCATTTTTTTCTGCAGGGTAAAATGGCATGTGTGGACACTTCAATAATAAAAAAAAAATCATTACTAGGGTGGAGGAAATGCCCCTAGTAGGTAAGTGCTTTGCCACTAAAACTGATTTGAGTATGATCCCCAGGACCTACATGGTATGGTGTAAGGAAAAAACTGAGTCTCACATAAGCAATGGAGCCCATGTGCACCCATACACGATACAAAATGAATTAAAATGTATTAACAGTCATTTCCAAGAAGGCAATGGGAGAGGTTGGCAGGGGTGGATTTCAATACAGCAACAGAGATCCTTGGGGAAGAAATTCATCTTTCTCCACATGCTTGAAGCACTCTGGGTAGCTCCACTTGTTGCTTGAAAAAACAAGCCACCTTTGGTACCTATGTTTGAAGGAGCCATTCTGGGTCAATTTGAGAGAAAGATGTTAAACAGAAGACAAAGGGGGCATATTCTGAGGAGACCTAGATGTTAGAAAGGATATGGTGACAGGCGTTCACCCAGGGGTGAAGAGCACAATGCTACAGGAAAAGCTTCCGTTAGGCTTGGACAGCCACCATAGCACAAGTAACTAAACCTTGTCCTCAAAGTTACCAATCATAGGTCATAATATACTGTTATAGCAAGATCAGGAAAAGCCACTACAGAGATTCCAGCTTAGACAATGCTTTCTGAAGCTTACCAAACAGACCAGAGCTACCAGCAAGGTCACTCATTAGCAATGAAAACTGACTGTCCTCATACATTTAATTCCCACAACAATTAAAAACCCGGGACAATTAATGGGTAAAGACCAACTATGACTTTCTTCTCTCCTGTTTATTAGGATGTGTTTTTTAGGCTCTAAGATTTACCATATTTTGATTTTTCCCTTTCTGCTAAAAAAAAAAAAAAAAATCAGTCCACTCTATATTATGATAAAAATGAACTCCAAGGCCTTGCTTTTTGGCAAAGCGGTATGGGGAAACATCTTGTGTACTCCAGGTCAGCCTTGAATTCACAATCAACATGCCTCAATCTCCACAACACACATTTTACAGAAATGCACTACCATGCCAGATAGGGGGTGAGGGAGGAGAGACCACTAGTGAGGTTTCTTCCTTTTAGTATTTGGTATATTATGATTTAGTATAGTATGATTTAGTATGATTTAGTATTTAGTATATTATGATTACACTAACTTCTTTTAATATTCACTTGATTTTCTTAAGTAGTACGGAAACTCATCTGCTATTAATAAGCATCAGACAATAAACAAGTAGTCTGCACAATAACTTAGAATTTTAAATGTTTAGATAGAGGATCTCCGTCTCTTAAAAACAAATAACTAAAATCTTAGCTATCTTACTCATGTCAATAAAATCACTGCAGTAAGCATTAGTGATCATTTGGTAACAACTGCTTTGAAAAATAACCACTCTTCATAAACACTGTTATTTCCCCTCCAACAGGTTCCCCACAGGATTCCTTAGCATTTAGCCAGTAAGCTCTTTCAACCAGGCCTAAAAGCCACAATGCCATGCCATCTAATGCCTGTCTTCAAGCATGGGGGTGGGGGGTGGGGGAGAGTTGCACACAAGTGACTACTGTTCCCTTTGCATCCAGTCCAACCCACAATGTGACAGCCCTTATATGTCTCCTTCCTGTTTCCCACCTCTCACACTCCCACACAGCCAGGCAGCTCTTGATCAAAGGGTCTATATCTTAGGTCTAGGATTTATGTGGTTCTGTACACACATCTGTAGAATTTCTGTTATGTTCAGTATTACTCAAGCAGCACAGATGCTGGCAATACAATGGCAGGTGAAAACAGGCACTTGTCAAGAGCGAAGTAGATAGGAAAATGCAATGTAAGTTAGCATTCCAGAGATACCAATGCAGGAGAATATTCAAAGAAAATAGCTGTCTGGAATTAGAGAATAAATAGAAATTGAGGACAAGGAAGGAAGTGTCAACCAAGCATGGGTAGTCTCTGGCAGAAGAAACACAGCCCTGGAGAAAGGAAGAATATCATCCATTGCTATTGTACAGTAAAAGACCAACCAGGGTGGCTGCATACAGAGACCAAACACACAGGATGAGAGAGGGGGAAGGGGTGTTGGGAAATTTCAATGTCATAGATGCTAGCTACTATGAGCCCTCTATACAAGAGTTGGAAACTTAGTTTTCTTTCAGGGTAAGTTTAACAGCCATAATTGAACACCCACACAAGTTTCTTAAAAAAAAAAAAAAAAAAAAAAGGGGGGGGTGGTGATGGTGGCAGGTAGCCCCACTAGATCATAATGAGCTATTCTCAACCATGCTTACCTTCTATCTGTGTGATGCAATACTGCACACTGAATGGGCTGGGAAGCCTTTAAAAGAACAGTCACCTGGCCTCAGCAACAGATAGTGATTGAAGGTACATGAATGTGAAAAACCCCTTGGAAAGGTTATTTTGTAAGTATCTCTCACTCACTATGGAGATTCTAACACGAAGCCTGAACTGCTACGCAAAGCCTAGTGGGAAACAGACTACTGTTCCTGAAACACTGCACATCCTCACATTCCTCACTGCCGAGAGACTACAGCAGCTTCCAATTCAGATATCCACCTGCCTCTGTTTCCCACGTGCTAGGATTAAAGACATGTGCCACCACTGTAGCTATAAATGTGTAAATTTTAAAGTATTATTTTTATCAATATTTCCAATTCATACTCCACACTTCCATGTTCTTTTCCTTTCTCTTAAAGAAAAACCTATAAAAAAAAAGAACCCAGTCTTTACTGGTGGGTTCCAGGGAATGGACAGGTGGGCAGTGTTGGTGCACATCTTTAATCCCAGCACTCTAGCAGCAAGAGGCCAGCCTGGTCTATCAAATGAGTTTTCAGGGCTATTATTACACAGAGAAACCCCATCTTCAGAAACCAAAAGCAAGTAGCAAGCACAACTATGTATCAAACAAGTAAGTGTGTATACTTCTTGAAGGGAAAACTAAGGAATGGACTTAGTCTATTTGCCCTACCATGATGCATTACCTCAGATTGAGTATCTTGCCCCTAAATCTAACAGATGTGGTGTTATATGAAAGTCCATTTCTCAATGTCCTCATATGGGGAAAGAAAGAACATGAGGAAAAGAGAAATCTTTTAGGACATATAAGTACATGAACTCCCACCATAAAAGTAGGCCCTCATGACTTCATTCCCTTCCAAATCCCATTCTTGACAACACACTAAGATTAGAAGCAACATTTGAATTCTGAGAAATACAGTCACAGCAGAACAGAGGCTAACAATAATGACTTCTGTTCTTCAAAATACACCAAGAAGCTGAAAAGGACTACTTAGCAAGAATATATATTTCAAAATAGAGAAAGAACTTTACAATGCAATCAAAATAATCCTAATTCTTCTTCTTAACTGAGCTAAAAACTCCAATAGAAATGTGAACAAAGGCTACAAAAAGGGCAGCAAAGGAGATGCTTATCATTAGTCATTCAAGAAATAAAAATTTAAACCACAAGGGTTTCACAGCACACCCACTCAAAAGGCTGTAATATAAAAGACAACAAACCAAGTCCTGATGAAAAAAAGGAAACCATAATCCTGTGTTGATAGCAATAATGTAAAAATAGCACAACTACTTTATAAAACAGTTTGAAAGCAGTTAAAAAGCTTCTTATAAAGTTAATTTTACATTTGCTACCTACTCATAGGTATCTACTACTAAAAAACGCAAAAACACATATCCATAGTCCTATCTAAGGTCTTACCTAAATGTTTACAATATTGTTCATAAAAAGCAATAAAATTAGAAACAATCCTAAATCCTATCTACAGATGAATGAGGAAAATGTGGTTTATTCAGGTAACAAATTACACAGCAATAAAAGAAAGAAATGAAGTATTGATATAACACAATGAAGCAAACAACCCTTATCAATATGCTGAGTGAAAGATTGTATGTTTGATTCCACTGGGTGTTTGTTTCTATGGAGAATAAAAAGTCAACAGTTGCCCCAGGGCAAGAGGACTGACTGCTAACAGGCACAAGGGATCTTTTGGGGGTGGTGTTTTAGAACAAAACAGGATTAAGGTGAGGACTGCACAGCTATTAAAAAAAAAAAAAAACACTTAAAAATGAGGCTTCTATTTTTAAAATCTGTAAAAATGAAATTGTAGCAACCCAATAGATTTTAACATAGAAGCCAACTTAATTTTCAAATATTTTTGCATATTATTCTATACTTACTTGTATACATTTACATTTTCAGACACAAAATACAGACAGGACTAAAGGAAATTTTCAGAGACCAGCTTTTCCTGTGTAAAGCATGAGGTTTAGAACACTGACACAAGCATGCACATTTCAGTCCAAGAAAATGTTATTTTAAAACCCAGGGACTGATGACCAGCAAGATGGCTCAGCGGAGAAGGCACTTGTTTCAAAAGCCTGATAACCTGAGTTTGATTCCCACAGCGGTGTAAAGACAACTGATTTCAGAGTTTTCTGTGGCCTCCACAGGAGAGCAAAGACATGCACATGTGCTTCCTCCAATGATATAAAAGAACCTTTAAAAAAAAAAATAAATAAATAAAAAAAAGCCTTTTGGCTTTCTGCTCAAAGGAGGCTGCAGTGCAATTTCCTTCAGTCATCACAAATCTGGGTTCATCTAACACCAGCTGCTTCCAGAATGCTGCCAAGGCTGCCAAGTTCAACCACAATGAGATATGTACCCAAGGTGCATTAGAGGCGAGTCAGTGCCACATCTGTCTCCACAAAGAAGTTAGTGAGGACAGTGACTGAAAGGTCTGAAGATTACAATGAAACTGATCATTCAGGACTGACGCCAGACAGACTGAGGTGGTACCTTCTACCCCTGCCCTGATCAAAGCCCTCAGGAAGCCACCAACAGCCAAAAGAAAAACATTAAACATAGCGGAAATAATCACTTTTGCTAAGACTGTCAACACTGAAGAGCTATCAAACTTTCTGCAACTATCATTAAGGAGATCCAGGGTACTACTGCACAGTCTTGTGGGCTGCAATGTAGATGACCATCATAGTCATGACATCAACAGTGGTACAGTGGAATGCCCAGCTAGATAGGCAACAGGAGAAAATCTCAACAGAAGGCCATTTAAGAAGACCCACCACCACCACTCCTGGCCAAAGGACAAAAAACCTCAAATACACTATCTAGTAAAAAGTTGCTACTAAAAGAATTCATATGACCTGACTTTGTAGCAAGACAAACCACACATTCTAACACACAGAAATATGCACACTATGAGATTATACACAAAACCTTGGGGGGGGAGGACGTAATTTTCTTAGTCACACCAAGAAAAATGGTACATGAGACTTTTCTGTAATGATTCTCACAAATGCAGTGTGGAATTACAATTTTTCAAGATAAAGACTTTTTCTTTCATTAGACGACAGATCACTGCGCAGCACCTGTAGCTCTATGGAATACCAACATGGTATATTCTGAGGCTGAATTAGGTTTAGTGCTGCAACAAATTAATCTTATGAACAATTTTTACTAGACCAAAGAAATGTGCTGAAAAGCAACCCTAATTATTAGATTTCTAACCATGGGGGTGAGAGGGTAGTGATGATGGTACATTCAGGGGTGAGAGGGTAGTGATGATGGTACATTCAGCACCAACAATTCTCACAGGACAAAAACAATCTCACCAATCAGGAATATGCTGCCCATTATGGAGCCTTCTTCAAAACAGATACACACCCTTTCTTCTGAACTCTATAGACTCAAAGTTCTGGTGACTAACTGGACTTCTTAAAACCTTGACTGGCATCTACAAAATGGGTTATGATAGAATAATCTGAACATCTACTACTTACAGTTTAGTTTGTTGACAGTTCAATTTCATCTCTATTTTTATTCTCATCCAATGGCTTGTCTAAGTTCAGCCCTCTTGAACCTGGTGACCTAATAATAATGATGGGACCAAGGTCCCAGGAAAAAGAAAACCAAGGGTGGGGAAGCTCTCCTTCCTCTAAGGAAGGAGTAGCTAATAGCTATAAGATGCAATATAACGGACAAAGCACAGTATAGGTCTTTTGCTCAAATACAGGGTTGAACTGTTAAAAGCCCAGGACTAGGATACTATGAAAGACTTTAAAGGACCAAAAACCCAGAGAGGTATACTTTACAAGAACAGAAATCCTTTCAAGCTCAAGCTTCCAATATTGTAGTTAATAACTTTGAGATCATCTCAAGCAGGTTACTAAACAACCAAAAGCATGTAATCTCTTACCAAGGAGGTTAAACGATGGAATACTTCCTGTTCTAGCCCTCCCACCTCAACAAATAACTCAGACAGCCTCAAATGTCAGTAGTACAAGGGACGTTCTGTTGTCAACCACACTTTTTAAAAATTTTTAAAGTTATATTTATTATGTATTATACAGTGTTCTGTTGTGAGCCACCATGTGGGCACTGGGAATTAAACAAAGGATCTCTGGAAGAACAATTAGTGTTCTTAACCTGGGAGCCAGCCCCCAGCCACACTTGTAAAATTATTTTGACAACTCTTAGTAATGAAGATGGTTATCAGCTAAACTGATCCCTAAAAACAACCCGCCTATGTAGCCAAATGTGGTGGTACACATCTCGCTCCTAGTACTGGGAAGACCGAGGCACCTGAAGAAAGGTCACAATGTCAAGGCCAGCCTGGGCTTTATTAAGTGGTCTCTGTTCTCTCCCACAAACAGGTAATAAACTACTGTTACTCAGCATATCAACATGTCTAAGAAAATCAAGAACTTATAGGGTATAAGTATGATGCTAATTTTTTTAAAAGTTCATTTCAAAGAAATAGATTATGATATAAGCATATAAAGTTCACTGTCAGAAGACAGAACTATAATAGAACTATAATGGGTATGCTACAGTCACTATTAATTTTTCATAAAAATGAGATTAAGTACTGAAGATGTAAAGACACAGGAATTCACATTGTTGGTGAAAATAATGGGATTTCTGAGAAGACAGAAATACTTTTTCTTATTAAGATTTAAATAACCAAAACTCAGATCCCAAACCAAAATGGTCTTATTATATAGGAATACCTCAATCTCATTTTTTAATATTTAAAAAACTTTGTGTAAATATTAACAGATCCTTTTTTCTATTTAAGCCCCCCCCCAGAAACAAAACTCCATTCAGGACAGGGGACAGCAAGATGACTCAGTTGGTAAAGGTGCTTGCTGCCAAGCTTGCTAGGCTGAGTTTTAATTCCTAGAGCCACACAGTAGCAGGGGAGAAATCACTCTAACTTGTACTCCTGATCTTCACATGCACAAAGCAGCTGGCATGCACACACACACTAAATAAACTGCTTTCCCCTTGTACTTCTATATGGTCTTCTGAAGAGGCTTAAGTAAGCCAGCTACATCAAACCTGCAGTCTTCGAGGTAAGGAAGGAATGAATGCCCCCACATTATTAGACAATCTGTTTTCTGATGCATGACAATATACAACCAAAAAGATAAGCTTCAAAAGGGATGAAGACACATGTAGAGCATTTCCATTCTGCAAAGTGCTCCAGGTGGCCCACAATGATCTACAAAGGAGGTCATTAAGAAATATGACCAATATAAAAGTAGACTACAAATTCTTACAAAGGGGAAAGGAATCACTACCAGTATGCTACAGATGGTAATTTTTAAAAACTCATACATTCTTCCCAATGGAGGAAATCAGAAAGGCAGAGAAACAGTTCACACCTTGAAGACCCTCACACCTCATATCAAGAAGAGCAAGTAAAATCAATCAAATTACAGGTCTGCTAAAGTAGCATGTGAGCACTAGAAATCTGAGAGTTGCCATTGTTTATATACTGTAATTGGGAATAGCTGGAGAACCATGAGAAATGGAAATCAAGAGACAGCCCTTATCTGATTTCAAGATGTTAAGAGGTACATGAGTTAAGCTACCAGTCAACAAGGAAGGAAGGAAGGAAGGAAGGAAGGAAGGAAGGAAGGAAGGAAGGAAGGAAGGAGGAATCAAACACACTCAGTACTCTAACTGTTGTTCTGTAGTCAAAAGGTTAAAACCCACATCAACAGCTAAAATACCATGAGAACTGGGCATGCTTTTAATCCCAGCAAAGGCAGAGGAAGGTGGATGGATCTCTGTGAGTTCGAGGCCAACCTGTTCTACAGAGGAAAGGCTCCAAAACAACACAGAGAAATCCTATATCGAGCCTCCCCACCCCCAAAACCAACTAGAGGTCAATAAATAAAAAAAGACTTCACCAAGGCCAAACAGGGTATTAAAACAACTTAGGACCAATGGGTGAAGGATACATTCATTCACATGAAGTTAAAGAAAAAGAAATGAATTTACACAAGCTGGGACCAAAAAGAACAGGCAAGAAAACATGATTGGGGGAAATACATGATCAATGCTTCCAATGTGATGGTTTCTCAGACTGCATTTTAGGTGTAAACCTCTTTATATTCAACAAAGATAGCAAATGTTCTGTGTTTTGTCTGATTATAGTTATGCTTGGTTTTGTTACAGAACTAATATTGAAATCACACATCAGACCACAAAACTTCCCATAGACAAGTTTTACTATTTATCATCTCTTAAAATCTGAAGCTTAAGTTAAGCATGATGACTCACACTGTGATCCCAGCACTCAGGAAGCCAGACTGGGCTACACAATGAGTTGTACGTCAGCCTGGGCTATCATCTGAAGCACTAGTAAAATATATTAATGAACAAATTATAATAAAGTCATAAAATTAAAGTCTACTCGTTTAACATAATTTGAAGATGCATACTAAAAACACTGTAAGTGAATCATATTTTTGTACAGCAAAGTATTTTCTCACTAGCTTGCTAAATATTTTTAAAATGTATTTTCATTCCTGACTAATTATTGGCAACAAATTCTAACATTTTAAAGCTGTCAATTTAGTGTCAAAACCACCATTACCATTACATACACACCCCAGAGACTATAGCACCCATCTTTTCAGAAGTGATCTACACTAAGCTTTTGTGGAGGCATAATCTCAGTAATGACTGGAAGAGATCATTCCATTCTGTCAACACTGAAGCTTCACGCATTTGAGGGGTCACTATACAACTTTCCATATTCAATAAATAGTGCAGAAATTAATTTTTCCACTCTTCTTCACATCAATATCTGGTTCAAATGGTTTTTCTAAGTACAAGAAAATGAAAAGCAAACAAACACAGCCAGCCTCAGTTTATTCAAACATCAACTGTTGGGCTTTGGCATGCCTGTAATCCCAGCACTAGGAAAGGAAGAGTCTTGAGACAGGGAGACAGAGTTGAGTTGGAGACCAGCCTGACCTACATAGTAAGACCCTGCGTCTCAAAACAAAACCCTGATAGTTTCTTATTGCCTGTCATCTGAGTTTCCTTGAGTTGGTGAGCACAGGAGGAAATGGGTGTGATGACTTTCATTTCTGTTGAATCTTGAATTGCCAGATGTAAGGAAAGAAGAGTCAACTTCGCCAAAAGCCTTTACATGATTCCAATTTGTTTTAAGGGGATTTTGAGAAGAAGGGGAGTTAAATAAAAAAAAATATTAATAAAAATTAAAATAATAACCTGATGGTTAAAATGAATCTAAGGAAATTCCAGATCATGAAGTGGAAACTGGCTGCTGTTCTGTGCTCATCACTTTGCTTACTTAAGTCTGTGCTCTTTCATTCAATGAACACAGCACAGGGAACACATGTCTATACACTACAGCTGCAAACTCTAGTCTATCTGCCCAAAGATCTCTTTAAGAAAACATCAATGCCACAGCAACACTGCACAATGTATTTTAGTTTCTTTATAGAGAAAAACTGTATAATCCAGAGAGGTTTTTGTACAACTTGCAATTCAGTTGAGAGGGAGCTTAAATCAAAGATGAATTCTGTCTCAGATTACCAAAATTTCAAATCAGCGGGGTCACCTCACTCAAGACCCCAGCACTTGGAGAGTTGAGGAGGGAAGCTGCCCAGCTAAGTCAGGCTGGGCTAGAATGAGCCCCTGCCTTCATAAATAACTCAAAACATTACACAAATTTCTATCTAAACTCTACAGTTTAGCATAAATGTCTACTTCTATTATTTTGAAAATTAGTTTGCAAATTGATAACTGATGCATAAATTTAAAATGCAGCAAATCTTTTTACCAAAACACCCCAAAGCATTGGGAAAGATGTCTGTTCCACTCACCAGAAACTCACATTAGGTCAAAGAATTCTGACAGCATTAATAAACAATTTAGAGACTTCATTTATAAAACAGTACCAAAGGGCTGAAATGAAGGCCAGAAGTGCCCATTGATAGACTATGACAGTACCTAAATCACTACTTGGTTCAAGAGCTCTAGTCCATCTCTCTTGAAAAATCCCTTCATAAAAGAACTACAACCATTTTGAGTGCTACTCAACTGCAAAATCCCTGAAGAAAAGTTTTATTCGTAGAGTTTAATTTATCTTAATTGCCACCCTAAGACATTTTCAGGATCCAGACCACCCAGTCCCTTTTTGTGCACTTTCCATGCTGAGTAGAGAACTTCTGAGGGGGCCCACCTGGAAGGGCTTGCCTTAAAGCAACTGGCTTCATCAGAAGCCTATTATGCAATCAACTGTTAGGTCAGCTGTGAGCAGAAATGCAGGCATGAACTTGAAAGGGAAGTGTGATCACAGGAACCATCCTAAAAATGAATATAGTGTATGCAAAAGTAAAACCAGAAACAGAAGTTAGGGAATAAAACAATGGCAGTCAGGCATGGTGTTATGCCTTCAATAACAGCACAGGAAAGGCAAGAGGATCTCAGGGTTCAAGGATAGCCTGATCTACCAGAGGGAGTTCCAGGGCAGCCAGGGCTACACAGAGAAACCCTGTATGACAATATTTCCAAGCTATTCTCCTAGTTTCTCATTTGTGCTGCAAGATGACTGAGTATGCTGTGCTAGTGTACATTTGCTAGAGATTAATACAGGCAAGTGCTGGGTTGCATTCTCAGCCCTTGGTTTTTTCACATCAGCTCTTCAGTGTCAGCTGGCTTTGAATTTGCTACTTAGGTAGCCCAGGCTGGCTTCCAACTCTTCATCTTCCTGTTTCAACTTTCTAAGTGCTGGGACCATCGTATTGTGCTACCATACTTTACTCACAAGTTTTGTTTTTGTTTTTTGTTTGCTTTTACTGAAAATATCCATTTACATAGATATTTAACCAACATGTGAGAGTTAACAGTTATGCTCTGAAATGTACAGTGAAAGATACAAAAGCCACAGTTAGTCTGCTTTGGAAAATTTAACAATTATCTGCCCTAAAAGTTTCAAGCCTAAATATAAAGAAACAAATAAATGTGAAGGGAAAAAGAAATTCAGTACAATGGGGCTGGAGATGGCTTAGAGGTTTAGAGCATTGACTCCTCTTCCAGAGGTCCTGAGTTCAATTTCCATCAACCACATGGTAGCTCACAACCATCTATAATGACATTTGTTGCCTTCTTCTGGCCTGCAGGAATACATGAAGGCAGAATGTTGTATGCATAAAAAATATATAAATAAATCTTTAAAAACAATCAGTACAAAATGATTCCATGTTCTGCTGAAGACCTAACACAAAGCTGCTTCAATGATCCAAAAGAATCAAAAATGGTTTCTCTCAAGGTTTATCATGAGCTGGGCCTTGCTCCAGAAGCTAGATAAAGCTAGGGATAAAAGTAAAGTTTTCAGACAATTATGCAAGTATAAATTGGCCAGAGGTGTCTCTCAGTGATGGAGTATGCCCTGGGCCACAAACTATTATGTAACAGGGCAGGCAACATAATGGCATAAAAGAACATATTTAATGAACACTGATCAATGTAACCAAAAAATGCACATAAGGCAAGAGAGTCTTGAAGAGCAAAACAGCAACCAGTTGTTCAGTAGAAAAATTATGTGCTCTCTGTATTTTCTAACCTCCAAGAGACTAAACTTGGCAAAAACCACTTTCAAGGTCCCTGAGTTGATACAGGTACAAAGAGATTCTTGCAAAATACACTGAAACAAAAAACGCAATGAACATTAAGGCAGCAGAATATTAGAGGACTAAAATGAGAAAATTAAGTATGTTGACTGTTATGGTAGATGGGTATCTAATGGTTCTAAACTGTGGTTACACAAATGGTAGAGACACTAAATAAATAGACTATTTCTATATAGCAAGAAAACACAAGTGCAATTCTACTAAGATTAGGATTAGGAACATTAAAACTTGGCCAGGCAGTGTGGTGCATGCCTTTAGTCCCAGAACTTGGAAGGCGGAAGCAGAGGCAGACAGATTTCAGTGAGTTTCAAGGCCAGCCTGGTCTACAAATAGAGTTCCTGGACAGCCAGGTCTGTTATACAAAGAAACCCTGTGAGTGAGAGGGAGAGAGTGGAGGGGGGCCGGGAGAACACCCTGTAGCAAAGCTTAATTCTGACAGACCCCATCTACACTGGGGTCTCTGTGAGTACCATATATGGAACATCAGATGTGTATTGACTGCACTAGGTGCTGTGTATGGAGGCACAGCTTTGTCAAAGACTCTACAGCACTACAAGATATAGTGGCACTATCCCAGGACTGAATGGCATGGTGGTGTGAGAGGAGGAGGGCAGGGGAGGGCAGGGGGGGGAGGCACGTGATGTTCTATATATGGTAGTGACAGAGACCCCAAAGTAGGTTGGGTCTGTCAGAATCAAGCTTTGCTACAGGGTTTTACTATTTTAATTGTAAAACAAAGGTGTAAGGATGTGCTACCTCAGGGCTGCAGTATAACAAATATGCTTAAAAACACACACTTGTCTTCTGTACCAGGTATTCTGTATAACTCCAAAATTTCAGACATTCTTTGAGTTGTTTTGTTTGTTATTGTTTGTTTGAAACAGGGTCTCAAATCCTGTAACTATGTAGACCCTGGCTAGCCCCAAACTAACATAGATCTACAAAACTCTGCCCCTGAGTGCTGGGATTAAAGGTATGTACCATAAGGCCTAGCTTCAAGAAATTCAGACATTTAAATACCACTGTCTTAGTCCTCAATTAGAAGGATATGTAAATGAAAAATTTAGTAACAAAACCAGAAAACTGTTCAGTTACATATAAACTGAACATGCCAATGTTGTAACAGATAAAACTCCTTCAAGCAGAGACACCAAAATATAAGTACTTATTCATATGTCATTAGGGGGAAATAAATTACAAATAAACTATGTTCCCTATACTTTTAAATAAGTAAGTTGGCACCCTAGTATTTAAAAGATGTTTAATAAGACCTGTCTTCAGAAAATACAGTAAATCAGAAAAAAGAATCTCATAAAATTGCATGTGTGAGGTCTCAGGAGCCTCCTTCAAAAGAGAAACTCTAAAACAATTATACTACATCAAATTTTACCCCAAAGTCAATTAGGAGAAGCATGTTCCAAAGTGTCTTCAGTGTGTGTGTGTGTGTGTGTGTGTGTGTGTGTGTGTGTGTAGGCAAAATTTCACAATCAGGAAGAACAGTAGGAGTAAGTTCTTTGCATAAGATATGATGGGTGCCATGTTTAGGGAAGGTTCACAGCTCTCTGTTCCTAGGTAGACATAAAGGAGGCATTTGCCAACACATGAACTGAATGTTTACTGACATACATTATGTCCTCAAATAGCCAAGGACAGCTGCATATTCCCTTGACTTCCTCAGTAACTTTTAACTGAAGGAACTGGACACAGAGCCAGCACAATAAAAACAGAACTTACACAAAGGACTGAGCTTATCCACCTGACTGCCCAGGCAGACAAGTGCTTTCCATTGGACCACTTTACTGCAGAGTAAATCATTCACAAACTCAATGCTTCTTGCTAATGATTTTAATAATAGCATGAAAAGTTCTTTCAAAAATTGTATAATTTTCTAACTCAGCGAACAACCCTTTTGATTTCAAAGCAGAAGTCAGAATGAGAAGAAACATTAAGATAAAGAAACATAGGAATTAGTAAAAACTAAATCTCTTAGTATATATACTCATTGTTAACTGAGTTCTGTTGCAGGCTCTGTGATTAGGCCTTTTCCCAGAAATCTGAAAAAGCATTATTCTATTGCTCTCTTCTAACTGAAATAGCCCTTTAAAAAAAAAAAAAAAAAAAAAAAAAAAGATGGAATGTTTGGAAGATGCAGGGCAAAGGGTTTTATGGTTTGTACATAATAATTGGTCCATTTAGCTTAATCACCTTTCCTCTGTCTTACTGACCACGAAATCCAGAGTTACTTTTCTGTGCAGCAGCTTCTACACTTCAAGGCTGCAGTAACAACTATCTCTCAGAACTAACTGCTTTGAATGTTAATATTAGAGGAAGAAGACATAAAAGTGATGTGTAAAACATAAAGCACTATATAAACATCTAATGTTTCAGAATATCTAATGACTGATAGGCTGTGCTCAGAGGTCCATAACAGTAGTTGTTCAGTTACATGTTTTCTTTTTAAAAAATATTTCAACCTGTATATGACTATGCACCACATGCATGCCTGGTACCCACAGAAGTCAGAAGACAGTTTCCAACCTCCTGGAACTGGAGTTACAGATTGTTTGAGTTGCCAAGTGGGTGCAGGGAATTATGCCTGGGTCCTTTGCAAAAGCTGTTTGCTCTTAACCACTGAGCCATTTATTTCTCCTGCCCTTTTTTTTAGCATATTTTTGGACGTACAGATTCATAGAATATTACAAAATAGTATACCGTGGTCCTATGTAGTCACATTTCACTTCTGTGAATATGCACCTTAATTATAATGCAGTGTCAGAACCAATAAAATACCATTAGTATAATGCATACTTAAGAAGAATTCAATGTCAATTTTTGATTTATAATTTGACTTATAATTGTTAAAATTTCAAGATTTTCACTCTTACTCATGAGGCATAGTGACAATGTACATGTATATGTATAAATGAATATATTCTTATTAGCATTTTTAACTCTTCAAATATCAAGTCCTTGTGCTGAGAACCAAACCCCTCTTTTATCTTTAAATAATTAACAAATCTTCAACCAACTGTGATACAGCACACTCCTCAACTTTATTTAGGGGTGTTATGCCTCTTAATGCCCCTTTACCATGTCATTTAACACAGGTTCACACTAACACAAGACACCAAAAAAATCTTTCACAATATGAGCTTTTAATGTTTTTTTTCCCCCACTCATCCTAAAGCCCCTAAAACCACAGAAGCTATACATTAATTACGTTCTTTGTCTTGCAAAGTATTCCATTCTGTGGAGATGCTTCCCACCTAATAAAATACTTGGGTTTCTTTTTGTTTTTACTAATTTGGAGGTTTGACAAAGCTGGAATATTTTTTGTATGATAAGTTTTCATTTCTTTGAGCTTAAAGATCAGGGGGTATAACTGCTAGGTCATATGGTAAGTTTATGTGTAGGAAGAATCTACTAGACAGACTATTTTCAGAGTGGAACAGTTAGTTATACATCCTCACCAACAATAGATAGGCCTCAAGCCACTTTTATGAACTGTAAAAATATTCTACCAAAGCTGTAACATACTTTAAATAATCCATAAAATTTATTAAAATATGTTAATTTCTTTAATGTGTATGTTCCAATGCTCAGAGCATGTTGTAACACAGATCTGCAAATCAATGGACAACCCACAGGACTCAGTTCTCTCCTACTACCATGTGGGTCCCATGCACTGAACTCAAGACTGTCAGGCTAGCAGAATGCAGCCTGGCTCATGAAGCCATCTTGCTAGCTCCTAAATCTTCACTCTAACACAATGTCTGCAGAGAAATTTTATGGGCCAGTTATTCAAATTCCTCCAAGTCACTGGCATGTATTCAAAAAGCATGATATTTAAAATAAGCCAAAGGTCTATGAGAATCTCCATTTCCCAACCTAAATTTTTTTTTAAATCTTCAAAATTTCATTTGCTCCTATTTAACAATGAAGAGGTTAGCTTTCCTTTGATTAGTAACTTAATTTGTAGGGTTGTGGGGGTGGGGGGTTCGAGACAGGGTTTCTGTGTAGCTTTGGCTGTCCTGGAACTAACAGAGATCCACCTACCTCTGCTGGGATTTTAAAGGTATATGCAACCCCCACCTGGTTGTAGTTTTGTTTTTTGGGACATGGTCTCACTGTTTCACCCATCTCACTTAAAATTCATATACAGACTAGGTTAGGGTCCACTCCCAGAAATGAACCTGCCTCTGCCTACCCTACCCTAAGGTTTGTGCCACCTTGCCTTCCTTCACAAGCAGCTATCACATCAGTGTTGTCTTTGGATTGTACTGTGTCTCATGTTTGATTTTAAAACTGGCTTCCTCACAGTTAAGAGTACAAAGAATACATATTGCTGTTGCAGCGGACCGGTTTGGCTTCCAGTGGCCACACTGAAAAGCACTTAACAAGCAAGCTACTCCAGTTCCAGTTTCTGTGGGTACCTGCACTCCTCACATGCACTACAGGCAAGCATACAGAATCTTTTAAAATATTGAAAATGTTAAATCTTTTAAAAACCAAGTTGTGACTTAAAAGAAAGCACTTGGCGGGAAAAGCATGTAGATCTCAGTTTAAGGCCAACCTGGTCTACAGAGTGATTTCAAGACAGCTTTGGTTTAAGAAAAACTGACAATTTCTGAAGTGACCCTAAACAGCCTTCTGCCATTATGTGCTATGCATCATATGAGGTAACATACTCAGAATTGTGATTATGATATCAAACTATCAACTCAGAAAAACACTGAAAAGCTTTATGTTCCAAGTGTCCAATATTAAGCCAAGATTTAACTATTTGTATAAAACTAAGTGTGTCTACCTGGTTAGTTGAAGCTCCAATCTGAACCGGCAATTCCAAGATGTACTACCCAGACCAGCAGCAGACACTGCCTGAGAACCCATGAAAATGAAGTTCTCAGGTCCTACTTCACAAATGCTTATGAAGACTCCAGGAATAAGACCCAGCAAATCTGTTTCAGTGGAGGTTTGGGTAAGGTACTGATAAAAAATTCAGTATCTGGGTCCTTCTAGAATACAATCTACACAAAGCAAGATTTTCACTTTAATCTCTACAAATAAGGATTCAAAAACATGAAGCGTTCACAAAACTTGTTCATTAAATACAGCACCAGGCAAAGTCCAATGAATGGACCTCTTAAAATCAATTCCAATTGGTGACAAGAGTATGCTTCCATTTTTTGTTTTGGTCTCTACATATCCTGTAGCTATTTTCTTCTAAACTTAGGACAAGGATGGGTTCGGGTTTATCAATCTTTACTGATACTCTAACAGTGAGCTGTAGAGATGGCTCAGCACTGAATGCTCTCCCAGAGGACCTAAGTTTGATTTCCCACATAGTGGCTCACAACCATTTCTAACTCTAGTTCTGGGGATCCAGCACCCTCTTCTGGCCTCCATAGGCACCAGACATGCATGTGGTGCACACATACATGCAGTCAAAACAGCTACATATTGATAAAAAAAACAAAAACAAAAACAAAAACAAAACCCAAAAAAAAAGTACTTCTGTTCCAGAGGACCTGGTTTCAGTTTCCAGAATCTACAACTCCATCTCAGGTGACTCTCACATATTTAACTTCTGCAAGCACTTGCACTGATATACATATGTCCATACACCCACAAAATTGAAAACACACAATCTACTAATAATTTACAAAGGTCCTGAAGTAACCTGCAAGGAGTGCAAAGTTAACACATTTAAAGAGTTCAAAATCAGAACTGAGCATGAACAGTGACCTAGGTCAACTATACTTTTAATCTTTATCCAACTTCCACTTATTAACAGATTCACTATGCTTGATCAATCATCCAACCACGCGTTAGACAACAATGACCCAGGAATTGGTAAGAAATCTGAATCTTACAGTCAATCAGTTTGGATGACACCCTTCTCCTATAGGCAAGTAGACCACTAAATGGTCTTGGGTTTGGGGACATAAAGCAACTAGAATCAAAAGTCCGACTTCTTAGAGCTATTCTTTAGTACCTGTGAAGCAAACACTTGAGTTTTTGTAAGAGAGGAGCTAGCAAACCTCACAGCGTACATATGACATCTGAGCTGTTCTTAGAAAGCAGTCATCAAGTTTTTCTCTCTATGACTAACCACCATATTGTAAGATTCATCATGCTGAGGAAACTGGTATTCCTTTAATCTCTTGTCCTTCCAAAGGCCACCAAAGTTTCTTATCTGTATTTTTGGAGTTCTTAATTGTACAAAAAGTACACTTAAGTTTTAACTCAAGAGGGATTTTTTTTAACATATCCCTAAATCCCTCCCACTGTTTTTTTTTTTGGGGGGGCGTTGGCTGGTATTTGTTTTTGTGTGATGTTGTTTGTGTTTGGTCCAACCACAAGATAAAACAGGTATTCTAAATTGACTTAAAAAAAAAAGAAGAAGAAAAAAAAAAGTAGTATTAACCCTGCTTAAAAATTTTACCTGTTTACCTCATGGTCCCAACTCTCAGTTTCTGAGTAATGCTACACCATAACCACAACTGCCATTACTGAGTTCATTTATGTCACCATAGTATTGCTCAATCATGGAAATTGAAATATAACTAAATAAATGAAATGGATGCATCAAGACTTCAAAGAACACAAGCAGTTACTCCAAATTACTCAACAAAAATAGAACAAAGGGTACAAATGTAAAACTACCATATTTAGGTGGCATACTGTCAAGTTATGGACATGTTGAAATGGCAGAATGCACAGAAGGCTTCCAACATTGATCAGTACTCTCTGACCCTCTCTGTAAGTTATATTGGGTGCCATTTTTCAAACAAGCAATCCTCCTTTTCAAAATTGCTTTATTTATCCCATACATCAACCCCTTACTTCATTTCCTGACTTTCCCATGACTTCTGACTGCTAAAACTACAACCTGAACCACTAAGACAATACTAAAGGCAGTAGACAGTCAAGGGGTTTCACAAGCTACTACAGCTCAAAAGCACTCCAGGAACTACTTTAATTTAAATGCACTGCTTTCTACCCACCCACGCTGATCTTACATTTTAAAGTCCCAGTGCCTATTTAGAAAAAAACAGAAAAACAGGAATATTATTCCTAGCTGCACACTGGAGATGTTTACCTAACTCAGTGACATTGAACACACAACAGGAAAACCCTCACATATGAAGAAACTCAAAACTGAGGCTGTGCTCTAGCACACATTAGGGGGCAACAGTTTTTTTATCTCCAAAACTACTAACAACCAAAGAACTGTAACTTCATTTGCTCTTTAGAGCAGATATCTGTGAACCCCAAGGAAGTGCAGTTTTAATAAACATAGGAAAACAAAATGAAAAAACAAATACCCTGTCCTCCAATGAGGTGACAACAGAAGAAGACTGGTAAATCAAATATAATATGCATAATAAGAGGGGTGCAAAAGGCTTCCTATGGAAGGACATCTGGAAAGACAAACATCAGCTGGAACTACGAAGAGAAGCCCTTAAAAAGAAGGGGAAGAACACATGGATGTACAAAGTAAGACATCATAGTCCACATTCAGAAAACACCACTTTGGTATGAACAAACATGCTCTGTATATGGGGGCAGATGGAGTGGTTATAAGTTTCAGGTTCCAAAAATCCTAAAGATAGACACAGAAAGAACAAACAACAAAATCTTTGAGATATTCATGATTTAGATTTCCTCCTAAAAGAATGTGAACCAGGAGATAATTTGAAGTAGGGATTTGTTAGTGGTTTGTGGGGCATCTTGGAAAGAAACACACTCAGAACTCAGTTTTTCAGCAATGGATTAAATTGTCTTTATTAGTTATCTCACTTGGTTCTCACTGGCTATAGTTTCTTGAAGGTGGAGTTCTCCATTTACCGAGTAATCAATGTTTTCAAATAGCAGTGACTGATGAGCCCAGACAGGTATGGTGGCACATACTAGGGACCTAAGCATTTGGGAGGCTGGGACAAAAGGATAACTGTTCAAGGTGAGCTTGGGCTACAGGCTGAGTACCGTGTCAGCCTGGGCAGTTGAGATTCTGCCTAGAAAATATAAATAAGACACTGCTAAACAATACAGCCAATGAGAGGTGGGAATCAACTCTCTTTTATGACCTCTAGAAGTTTCATACCTTTCAGTCTGTTCACATAAAAGGATACCACACCTGTAAGCAAGGGCAAGAGATCTCTGAGATCCTCCAGATCTACATAGGGACCCTACCTAAAACAAGTAAATAAATGCCCAAAAAGAGGAGACAGACTGGGAGATGCAAAAGGGATGGATAGTCTGAGGGCTGGTGCTCAGAAGAGGGGGACTGCTCAGATGGCCTGAGAATAAAACAGCACTGGGTAAAAAATAAACAAGAACTGCTCACAGCCCATAATAGTTGGATCTTGTCAGTAGCTAACAATGAGTAGCTTACCGCAGAGCCCTCTCAGCAAATTAAAACATAAGGAAACTAATCCCACCCCAATAACAAAACATGAGGCCGTATACAGAGGTTTCTGGGAATATTCTCCAAAAAATCTGATGAAGAATCTGGAACATCAAGTTACAATCATACTCACTTTGTAAAGTTCATCAAACCTTTAATTTAAACTTGTACTACCAACAGGTTAAAGTAGGTACTACTTTAGGGGAGCAAAACAATATAAGGAGAAAAAGTGATGATGAGGAACATAAGAGAAAGCAGGTAAGAGACATCGTTAGCAGCTCACATACAGAACCATACTTAGTAGTTAAGAGCTGATTCTTCTAGTTCTTTTGCTAAGTTTCTGAACCGGGTTCTTCAGCACCTTCAAGAGTACATAATAGATGTATGCCCATAAATAGTTGCAAACTATAGCAGTGTAACATCATCCTATCCTGGTGATTAAAAAACACTGAAAGAAGTTAGTAGTCTGCATTCAATATACAACACACAACTAAGCTGAGTAGCCTAGGACCCCAAAACTAGCAATCCAAACTAGTAAACATCATTCAAACTAAAAAGCTAAATAACATACAGCTAAACTGCTAAACAGCAGCACTGTCATCTGTTTGTAGAGCAGCCTCCACCATCCTCATTCCTCTGTGCTCAGTTTCCACCTCTTCAGGACATCCACCAATAATGGCTGACCCGATCTCGGTTCTGTTAAAAGTATATTTTCTCTTCCCTCTCCATAGTGGTTCCGGCCTATGAGCAAGGCACTGCCTGTCTTTGCAACGCTGTGCATACACAAAAACCCAGACCTCTGTGAACAATAAAATCTTGTCAAATGATCAGGTAAATTAGATTACCTGGAAAGGTAATTTTCTTTCAGTCTTAAAGTATACCTAAGATAAAGTGAGTAGCAAGGAACAGTAAGTTTAATACAATAATAAATACAAAATAAATTATTATTCAACATCTGTTAAAGTAATCTTGAAAACTCCCCACTTTGAAAGGTTTGTGATGTTTGATGATTTGGAACACAGAGAATTTTTTGAAATGCATTTTTACAGAGTATTTTTATGAAAGGTAAACAATACAATGAAGCCAATGTGACTCAAGGTACAAAACCACAGTTGTGGATTCTCAGAAAATATAGGTAGGATGAGCTGGAAGTCTTACTATCTGAAATGTACTGACAGATAGATGCACTTTGGTTCTATCAAAGATCACAACTATACGTGGTTTGTCACAAAACTTCTATAGTACTTAGTGACTTCTCAACAGACTGAGTTGTCAGGATATCATTATAAAGTTACACACTCAAAACTCTGAAGCTCTCAAAAAAAAAAGGAACTGAGTCACTTCTCAAGATTCCTCAATTCAACATCAAAGTACCTTTCTGTAAAGATAGTTAATTCTCTACAACTGTAAGAGCTTAATTTTTTTTTCCTTTTTTCCTACTGTCCATAAAGTTCTAAAAAAAAAAAAAACAGTAAACTTTTCACAGTAGTTAACTAACCAGGGATTAAAATAAGATTTTCAATTCAACATTGAGACGAGATGCGGCATATGATAAAGATGACAGGGATGCTGGGAAGTTTGTCCCAGAACTAGGAAGGTGGAGAGGCAGAGTTCGGGGCCAGTGAAGTCTACAACAGTGAGTTCCAGGACAGCCAGGGGCTACACAGAAACCCTGTCTGGAAAAACAAACAAAAGGTTGACAGGGATATGCATAAACTTTGCAGATAGCCAGGACAGGTAGAGTGGAACGAGTCAACTTGTCCAAGTTATCCCCTCACTTCCACATCTACCACCGAGTGTGTACACAAAAAAGAATGTTAAAAATCTGGAGATGAAAACAATGAAGCTCTAAATCTATAGTAACTGATCCAAAACATTTCCAATTAATTACTCGATTGACTTTTAAATAGCTAAAGAAAAAGATGTAGTAACACTATTAGCAAAGAAACTATCAAAGACGAAAATATAAGATACAGCAATGTTTTTCTACTTCAAAAGAGACTACTTTGGAGAAAGAAATCAAGGTCTAGGAGGTTATTCTGTCCAACACAAACCAGCAGCACAAAGAATTATGTAAGTTCATGCAGTCTTAATGCTTTACTCTTTTTTTTTGGGGGGGGGGGGGAGGTGTCTTCCAAGACAGGGTTTCTCTATGGTTTTGGAAGCTGTCCTGGAACTAGCTCTTGTAGACCAGGCTGGCCTCGAACTCACTCAAGAGATCCACCTGCTACTGCATAAGCTAGGACTAAGGCGAGCGCCACCATCCGCTTGTAATGCTTTACTCTTTCTTCCCTCTTTCATTAACAGAGCAGGATGACAAGAAATCACTTCAAGTTACAGAAAGGGATCATGTTTCTCTCTCACACACCTGCCATCTTATACATACAAAAAATGTGTCCTTCATCTTCTCATCTTTGCAAGCTGGGTGTACCACCATGGTGGGGAGGTAATCTTCCAGCAGTCCACAACCACTTTAGGCTCCACTGTTAATCTTGATTTGTATCAATGAATGTGAAAAGAGGAAACCAACTGACATTTTTTACAATGTTCTAAAACTTGGAATGTTGGTGAGCTCTTTCACTCTTTCAAATGACGTTAGAAAAATCACGTAACTGCACTCATGATGAGTGAATGTTATGATACGTAAGTATACCTCAATAGCTCTTTAAAAAAAAAAAAAATCACAAACTGGGTTCATTCAGTGGTTAAAAAGCACTTAATGTTTTCAGAGGACCAGGGTTCAATTCCCAGCATCCTATATCAGGCAGCTAACAACCACCTGTAACTCCAACTGGTCTAGGGAAATACATACTGTAACGAACATAATTAAAAATAAAAAATACTTTAAAAAAAATCAAGAATGCAAGAAAGAAATTATAGACGAAAGACCAGATTTTAATGGCACACAGCTGTAATACACAAACTCTCTAGACTAGCAAGAAAGGGCCAAGAAGTTCAAAGTCTGCCCAGGCTATGTAGTCAGTTACAGGCCATTCTAGAGGTCTATCTCAAAAGAATAACAGATTAATGAGGCTAGAGAGATGGCTCAGTGGTTAAAAGCATTGGCTGCTCTTCAGAGGACCCAGGTTCAATTCCCAGCACCCACTGGCAGTTCTCACAACTGTCTGTAACTCCTGATCTACAAGATCTGACACTCTCACACAGACATACATGCAGGCCAAAACACCAATGCACATAAAATAAAAATAAACTAATTATTTAAAAAAAAAGAAAAGTGTTACAGACCCAAAGAACTATCTCTAAATACAGAACTTAGCCCAGCAGGACCATTCATAAATAAAAATGAAGAAATGTATAAGGGGTCTTCTCCCCAGACCCATCCCACTAGATTAGTCAGTGTCTACTCCTTTTCCCCTTGGGTTTTCTGACTGTCCCTTTCACTCTGCTCTATGCCACTCCAGAAAATCCTATGCTATCTACCTACAGAGTTAAAAATGCTACTTGCACATTGCAACAGAAAAGCTGGCAGCTGATTTTGTAGAAATCAGTTTTCCCCTTCTAAAGAAATGGGGGGAGGGTTCCTTCCTAGTTGATTCCCCAAGCCAGGCTGTTCCAATCCCAGTTTACACACCTTTGGCAGTCTCTACAACAGCTTAGTTTACCTGGGTACACGTTCTACAATCCTTTTAACACCTCCCCATCCCTTCCAGCTGCTTCTTTCACATCATAGGAACTTCATAAATGCTCTTTTTTGATGAGGGTAGAAGTGTTGTCCTACTTAAGTTAAATGAGTGATATCAACCCTATCCACAAAGGCACCGTGTCTTATTGGACTACCACTAATTTAAAGCTTTTTCCTGGGTTGACTGGTAGATGCCAGCAGCAAAAAGACAAGCATAATTAACAACTCCACAGTAACTACTGGCCAGCTAACCAGATCAGGCTGTTTAAACACTAGCTCAGAGCAACAAAACCATGTGTGTCAGCAAACACTAATTGCCAATTTTCATCTATTACCTACCATCCAAGCCCCAACACCAGGCTGAGTTGAAGTTTCTCTACACCTGACTTTAATGCCCAGTATGCAAAACCAGACCAAAACCAAATTGAGTTTTTTGTTTGTTTTTGAGACAGGGTTTCTCTGTGAGCTTTGGAGCCTGACCTGAAACTAGATCTGTAGACCAGGCTGGCCTTGAATGTATAGAGATCTGTCTACCTCTGCCTTCCAAGTGCTGGTATTAAAGGTGTACACCACCACCGCCGCCCAAATTAAATTTTCTACTGCCACCTGATTAATACTATGAAGGGAGAAAATGGCAAGATCCTATGAAATCTTGGAAGTACAAAACTATCTACAAGCAAAAGTTCAAGGAGAAAATATTGTAATAACCAATATAATATCCCAGAGAAATCAAGGGATACACTGGCTCAGAGAGCAGAACACTGGTCATATTTGTTTCTTATTCATGAAACCCTTTGAGTAACACAGACCCAAAACTGTTACTTGCATTCCCACTTAATGACTTCTGAATACATCTCAGAACACTGAAGTACTAATAACAACCAAATGCAAACAAGCTCTGTCCAAAGAGTATCATGACTAGCATTTTAAAGGCAAAATCTGTCTTCAAAACCTACAGAATGACTCAACTGCATGAAATCCCTGAAAGACAGCACTTTAATCATTTGTGAAGTGGCAGACTCAAATGTCCTATAATTTCTATCATCATCTGTGGATCTGAAAACTTAGATAAAACTTAAAGTCAACACCGTTCACGTGTTTCCAAAAAGTTGGTGAGTCAGGCTTTTCAATAAAAGTAGAAATTGGAAAGTATTTCAATATGAGATGATTATTCCCAGCAATACATCAGAAGTAAACTTTTGAATCTGGCTGGTTTCTGTTTACCAGCATGGTTCTCAAGTTCTTACTAGTTTCCTGGTCATTTACTTGAACATCATCTACAGTAACACTCAAAGCAAAACCACAATAAAGAGCTTTGGCCTCAGAGGGATTCTACATGTAAAAAAACATTACTCATAAATAATACACAGTTACTATTGATTTAAGTAACAAATACATTTCTAGACTTTGCCGCTGCCTGATGGAATCCCCCGATTTTTGACAGAACAAAACCCACAGAAATGGGTTTTCCATTTGGCTAAATCTACTATGATACAAAAATTTGACATTAATTTACTTAAAAAAAAAAAAAAACTACTAGCTGGGTGTGGTGGAAAGGGGCTACAATCCCAGCACTCAAGAGACTGAGGCAACAGGATTGCCTTTTCAGATTAGCTCCAAACATCGTGAGATGCTATCTTACAGGCAAGTAAGATTTCAGTTCTTGAGTTTTGATTCAAAACCTCATTTCTTAGGAGTCAGTTAAATTAAAAAACAGTCCACAGTAACTGGGGCAATTCATTCTAGTTACAGACTTGCAGCCAGAACTCCTTAATCCCAAGGAAAGACAGCAAAGAGACCCTGACAGGACACATCATTCAACATCCAGGTGGAACTACAGTCACAATGGGATGCCATCCACTCAAAAGCAAGCACCTGCTGAAAAGGGCTTTTGGTCATCAACCTCGACTCCTGAAAGGTTCTAACCTCACCTCACTTTCCCATGTGCTCTAAAGACAGTCCCCTTAAACGAGAGCAAGAACACAGTAACCCAAACGCTTAGCAACAGAAATCACAAATAAAGGGGTAAGACACCTGGAAGACTATCAGTTTTTACACTATTAGTAGAGTTCCAACTCATTTGCTATCATGTGCAATTAACCACTCTCATCTCAATATAAAAGAAACCCTTTCAATGTTTTAATACATCATTACACAAACTTTAAAGCTCTATTCACCTCAACATTTCACACACTTCTTTACCATTCTAAATAAGCTAATAACAAAGAGACACATCAGCACCCCCCTATACACTTTCCAACCCTATTTATCTTCAAGCGCAAAAAAGGGACATTTGCAACTCAAGGGGAAAAAAAGGCACAATCGAGCCTTATTGTACTACCATAACACCATCAAACTCAGGGAAAAAACTCAATCCCGGACAAATTAAAACCCCTCTGCACATGGCAAAAACAAAAGGTCTAATGTATTACAACCCACAGCAGTATCCCCCCACTTCCTCTCTCCCCTTTGGGAGCCAATACCAACACAAGCTAAGGGATGCAAGTGTCAAATAAATGCAGTGTCTGTCTGAAACACGACGAAAAACATGGGGAAAATTCCCTCCCATAAATCCTGTATTTTAGCACGAGACACTGCACCCAACTTGAAATGGCAAGCAACCCTACCACATCCCCCACCCCCAAACGCAAAAAAAAAAAAAAAAAAAAAAAGGTCGTAATCAACAAGTTGGCAAGAGGGCGATCAATAATAATAAAGTACTCCCCTCTCCTCCGCACAACAGATAAAGCCCAAACAAGTCTTTCAACAAAAGCTATAACACATTGGCCTTCCAGTACCTGGTGGAGTGCCTTTCCGCACGTCGCAGATGCTGCATTTAAAGGCTTCGGCGCTGTTCCTGAAGGTGCAGACGCTACAATCCCAAAAAGCCTTCGTCTGCAGCAGGTTTCGCTTGTCTTTTTGGCCTTCCGGCAGTGAGGAACCGAAGGGAGGATGGAGAGAGGAGAGAAACAGGAGCTGGTGAGCCGTCGTCATTTCCGCAGGAATCCGACACTGGAAACTTCTCGCGGCGACCACCCATCCACCCACTGGCGGGCACCGGGGCCAGAGGACGGACGCGCGGAGCTGCGCCCCCTCCGGCCCCGGGAACCAGCACCTGGCGGCGAAGGCTCACGCGGGGGTCGCGCCGGGCGCAGGAAGCGGGCAGACTCGTGGGCGCGAGCGCGCGGGCGGCGGGGGCGCGGCGCGGGCCGTAGGCCGGATCCCGAAGGCGGCGGGCAGCCGGGACGGCCGGGCGGCGGCGCGGAGGGGCCGGCGCCGCGCGCTGCCCGCCCCTGCTCGCGCCCTCCCGCCCGCCCACCTGGTTAAATCTCCCTTTGTCTGGGCGGGCGGCGGCGGCCCGGGGGCGGCTGAGGAGGAGCCGCCATGGCTGCGGCGCGCACGGCCACCGGCCGAGCAAGCGACACCGCCTCCCTCCGCCCCCGGGTCTCCATCTTAGCGCGCCTCCCCCGCGCGGCCGCTCCGGCCTGGTCGCCGGCGTCCCCGCCCGCCGCGGCCGCCCTTCCCCTTCCGCCCCCTCGGCGCCCGGCAGGCCACCTGGTCAGGCTCTTCTTGTCGCCCATGGTCATGGACGGGCTGGCCCTCGGCGCCCCCACAGCTGCGCGCGCCGCCGCCGGGGAGCGCGGTCCGCAGCGTCGCGGAGCGGCCCCGCCCTCCCGCGCCGCCCGCCCGCCCGCCCTCCGCCGCTGGGCTCCGAGCTCCGGCCGCCGCCGCCGCCGCCGCTGCCGCCGCCAGTCTCCGGACGAGACTAGTCCCCGCCAGCGCCGCCTCCGCCGAGTGACTGACGAGGGGCGGGGCGGGGCGCCGCGCGTCATGCCTCGGCCAGCCAATAGGAGGGGCGACGACCGGCGCCGCGGGGGCGTGGCGGGGCGCGCGGGAGGGCGGGGCGCGGCGGGTGGGCGGGGCAGCCGGCGTGCGTGCCCGGGAGTGTGTGCGCGCGGGGGGCGCGTGCCTGCCGGTGGCCCCCGCGGCCCCGGCGCGTCTGAGCGTGCGAGCCCGGCGGGGAGCACGTGGCCGTGCCCACGGCTCCCCGCGGCTCTCGTGGCGCCCGTACTCGCCTCGGATCCCCGTGCGGCCGCTACTGGGACTCTCGCCCCGCAGCCGCTCCCCTGAAGTAGTTCCGCGCAGTTTACGCGCCCCGCGGGGGCTGCGCCTCCGGGGCCCGCGTCTCCCACACTGCCGCTTCTGCCACACGGGGCTTTGTAGCCGCCTCCATGGTGGCCCTCCCCGACGCCAGCCAGCCCCGCACCCTTCTAGGCCCGGGCCCGGAGGGAACTCTGGAGAGGGTGTGGCGGACACAGGCCCCACAGCCGAAATAGGGCGTTTCCCCGGGGAAGTTGCTGTTCAGATCCAGGCAGCTACACGCGTCCTTTCCAACCTCGTGCCGCGGCTCCTGCCTCAGAAATGGGGCTCCTAACGCTATTCCCAGGGGGAGCACACTGTGGATGGAAAGCACACTGACCTGTACCCACTTACGAAGGGCCTGGGCCCGAGCTCCATTCCTTCTGGCGTCAAAGGTTGGGAGGTGGGAAGATTTCGTCCTCTGCACTTGTGCTCCCAAGCGTGCACCGGTTGTGTCTCAGGCCCTCAACCCCCAAGCACTGGCAAAGAACCCTGAGGGGATGTCTAAGGGTAAACAGAAGCCCCAGGTCGGCAAGGAACAGGACCAGTGGGTGATGCTAAAGGTGGGGGCAGGGGTGGGGTGTGGAGGACAGATAAGAGCAAGCCCAGGCAAAAGTAAGTTCTTATCAAGACGGCTCCTGGGAGAGAGCAGAACTGGAGACCCACTGAAGCTACCGGAGAGCGGATAGCAGGAAGTCTTGGGATCTAAAGGAAAATAAGGAGGGAGGCTATGTGACCAAGGTAAGCTTGATCAGCACTAGATGTCCTCCAAGCAGGCAGCACACCCAGAAGGGCCAAGCTATACTGGTCAGCAAGGGTCAACAACCTCCCAGGTCCTGAGCTGCATACTACTACTTAGGAGGAAGGAGGAAAGATGGGAGTCCTGGGGGCAGAGGGGCCAGAGATAAGCCCAGGAATGTGCAAGTTAAGGCATGGCCCGAGGCCAGCTGCCTTGGCCTCTAGGGTCTGCCTAGCATGCTTCAGGCTTTGCCCCTAGTGCATTAAGAAAAAAAGTCCCTTTGGAGGGGGAGTCAGGGAAGCACTGAAGGGCTGCAGCTCAGTTCTGCCTAGCAAAAGGTCCTGGGTGTGAGGATTCAGGCATTAGGCTGACCTGCCCATCACCTAGTAGAATGCACTCAGGAGCCAAGGTTCCACAATTGGGTAGTCTGCACGCAGGTGCAATAAGGCCCCTTTGAAAGAAAGACACCCCCCCCCCCACTTAAGCACTATTTTTGCTCTCCTCTCTTTTCCCTCTCTTCTCTTTCCTGCCCTCTTCCCCACAGTTCCCCTGGGGCAGACAGGACTTTTCCTGTCTCCCACTTCTCTTCTGTCCTCTCCTCTCTGCCTCTTTACCTCTTTTTCTTTCCTTCCCATTTTAATTAAAATTTTCACTTAAGCTCTGTCTGTCTGGTGTGTTTGTGACCCCACATCACCCTACGCCAGGCAAAGTTCCTCAAGCTTTATGGCAACATTGGGATAGATTCCCAAACACTGGGTAAATACACTCAGAATAGGTAAAAGAGGAAACAACCTCCTGCAAACCCAATTAAGAAAAGGGTAGGTAGGTTTATATACAAGTAGAATGCAAACCCTTCTTACACCTTAGGTGCATATAGTTATGGCCCTATTATACCACACGGAGGTGAAGAGTGTACAAAAGGTTTCCATTTCATTCAGGTGCAACCCAGTCCCAACCCCGGTGATCACTCTGCTTCAACTTTGGTCAGCAAGGTTAGCTTGGTCTCTTTATGAACTATCTCTGGGGTCATGTGATATGGCCAGAGTGGAACTTTTCTTCCCCTGCAGTGGAGAGGGAACTTGTGGCCTTGTTGGTAGGCAAGCATGGCGCTACTGAGGGACAGATATCCAAAGCCCCTGGCTAGCACTTCTTACTCCAGCAGTATCTTTGAAATTCTCTCGTTCTATTGCCTACATCAGGTTCACTCTTCTGTGCTTACTCTTGTGAATCCCATTGCAGTCACACCATTTACCCATAGGACATTTACTTTTTCAGAATGTCTTTTAGTATGTGTGCATCTGTCGAGAAGGTACCTTTGATGGCGGGTGGGGTGGGGGTCTTGAGAAAGCTTTTCCAGAGGAGAGTTTCCAGAATAAAGAGTTCATTTCTGGGGCTCTTCTTTCAAAAAACTCACTAGAAGACAGCAAAGTCAGGAATTCTGATCTTAGTAGTGGGACAGGACTGTCAGAAGTGTCTTTTTCTTTCCAGGAGTGCATGGAGACCACCCTTAGATTTTGGAGTCCATGCTCCATGGCAGGATGTCTAGGCAGGAAAGGTACTGCAGCCCTTCCATGGGGACTTTCAACCAGGCTGGACGGCTTGAGCAGACCTTTTTCTGAATGTTGCAAGTGAGGAGATGACCATCACTCCTGGTCCTCTGGTTCCTGTCTTGAACTTTTGTTCAAGAAAGCAGGAGAGTAGCTGGGCAGTGGTGGCACACATCTTTAATCCCAGCATTTTGGGAGACTGAGGTGAGTGGATCTCCTGAGACTGAGGCGGCCAGTCTCCAGAGCCTCCAAAGCTACAGAAAAACTGTTTCAAAAAAAAAAAAAAAATCAAAAAGGAAAGGAGGAAGGCAAGTATGGTGCAGCCAGACTTTAATCCCAGGCACCAGGTATCAGAGCATGTGAATCTCTGAATTAGATACTAGCCTGAACTATATAATGAGTTTCCATACCAGCCAGGGCTTATATATAGACTCTGCCCCTCCCCCGCAAAAAAAGGTGGGCAGAGGTGGAGTGGGGTGGTATATTCCAAAGAAAGGGGTCTGGAAAGCTGTCAGTGTAGCTTGCTCCTCCCCCCTCAAGCTGGCTCACAGCGGCCTGGAACTTTGAACCTGAGAAATATCTAACAAAGATGATAAACAAGTGGTAGAGGTAAGCCTGTCTCCAAGTGCGCCAGGCTTGCCCAAGCGCTTCTACATCACCCTGATGGTCCAAGTGTCCAGCTGTGATCTAGGCTGTTTGCATCAGTCTATAGTGAACTGAAGACAGTGAAGGCTAAATGTGAGGACTACTTTGCCATGCCCAAGGAAACCTACGACCGACAGATGGTTCTAGAAAAGAACTATTTTTTATTTGAGATTATTTTCTTGTTATTTTTCTTTTCTTAAATGGTTTGCTCATTTCAGTATTCCTTCTCTGTTGTTTTGTCTGTGTTGGGGGGTTCTTTTTCAGATGGGGTCTCATGTAGCCCAAGTTAGCCTAGAACACATGGGCCTTCTAACACCACTTCCCAAGTGTTGGGATCATAAAGAAAGGTGTGCCGCCCAACACTACTTATGCTGAGAAAGTATATGGTAGGTTTTCTTAAAATGCACTCAGGTGACAACCAGTTCCATGCCATCCTCTCTCACTCCCCAGTGATATAGTTCGAGAAGGCTTTAGTGCTTTGAGTTCTCAATGACTTTACTGAAACTTTCAGGGCCTGTATGGGATTAGCAGGAAGAGGAAGGGGAAAAAGTATCAACAGGTGACCGGAAAAGTCATCCCAGAAGGGCAGAGATTTAGGAAGGTCAAGAATTTCAACTGAACAGCCGGCCCATGGTGGCACACGCGCAGAATTCTAGGCAGAGGCAAGTAGATCTCTGTGAGTTTGAGGCAAGCCTGGTCTACAGAGTTGGTTCCCGAAAGTGAGAGCTTTGTAGAAAGACTGTCTCAAAACAAACAGAAAAGGAATAAAAGTCTAAAATATCAGGAAGAATATATAAATAGGAAAGTCTCTAACAGTATATAAAGATTCTTTTCATCATCCATGGGAAACAAAAGGTTCAGGGCACGGGTTGTAAGTAGATTAGTAGAATGGTCCACCAGCATGCAGGAGCCCTGGGTTCGTATCCCCCCCCCCCAGCATGCAGGGCCACTAGGTTCCCATCCCCTGTAGCCCATGCAGGAGCCCTGAGTTCCATTCCCCCCACCCCACAGCATTCAGGAGCCCTAGGTTCCATCACCCCCCACCCTCCTCCCACCTCCCCACCCTCCCCTCCCTCCCCCCCATCCCCCAACCCCCCACCCGCAGCATGCAGGAGCCCTGGGTTCCATCTTCACACTTTGTAAATCAGGCACAACAGCCCAGCCTGGAGTCCCAACACTCCAGAGATAGAGTGATTAGAATCTGGAGATCAGGAGGGCGTCCCCAGCTACAGGACGAGTTCTAGGCCAGCCCTGTGCTACATGCGACACCCCTTACTCTAAACAAGTAAACAAATGGAGTTGTCTTCCCTTTGAAAGGCACTGTTGAGAAAATGAAAAGGCAGCTAGGATCATAGCTCGGGAGTGTGCTTGTCTCGCATATCAGAGGTCCTGGATTCAATCTCTTATACTAAAGATCTGACATAGTGGCACAAGCCTATGAGCCCAGGGGAGGTGAGGCCGGGCCATCAGAAATTCAAAGTCCTCTTCAGCTATGTTCAAATCCAGCCTGGGCTGTATGGGATGCTATGTCCAAACTGAAGAAAAGGGAAGGGGAGTAGAAAGAGACAGACCTGAAAAATAAGTCAAAGACTAAGGGCCAATATTTACAGAATACAAAATGAGAAAAGACTTGCATCCAAAAATACAGCTCACTTTTCTTTATGCAGCCTAATGAGGACATGAGCAGAAGATGCAAACAGACATTTTACCAGGAGGTACAGAGATGCACAACAAACACATCCCAACATCAGTATTCAGTGGGGGAACCATACATTAAAACCACAGCCAATATAACCAGAGCCTCAGAGTGGCTTAAGTCAAAAATCATGCCAATACCAAGTGCAGGGAAGATGTGGCACTACCCTCCTCCACTACCAGTGGGAGTGCAATATAGTACATTTCCTCTGGAAAAAACAGATTGGCAGTTTCTTACCAAGTTAAACATACACTTGCTGTGTGAGCCAGCAATCCCACTCCTAGGGAGTTACCAAGAGATGGGGAGGCATATGTTCACACAAAACATTCTACTTAGATGCTTAAAGCAACTTTTTCAATGGCACCGAAATCGCAGCAATCCAAATGCCCTAAGCTGGTGGACTGTTAACACATTGTAGTACATCTACAGTGTGGAATACTACTCAGCAGTCAAAAGAACAAAGTACAGGATAAATAACAAATGCTTTATTCTAAGTAGAGAAGCCAGTCCCCAATGCGTGGTCTACCCTACGGTTCCACTTAACAAGATTTTTCACAAAAGGTAAAGCCAAGCAATTTCTTAAGATTCAGTGATCCTACCAAGGCCAATTGATGTGCTTCTCTTTGAATACTGATGGTCACTGAAAAGAATTCTAGAGGACTTCAGGTGACATGGGTGACCCATACTCACAGTTTAATGGCCAGTTCTGTAGCCAGAGTCATCAGTGAGAAAGGCAACCCCTGTGTACCTCAAAAAACAACAGGAAATATTTGGCTGTTCACTTCTAGCTCCGGGAACTGTTTAAGCAGCAGTAGGGAGTTCCTGCTCTTCCTGCTCATACAGCTTCTTGAGCCGCTGACTAGACCCTGGGCATGAAGGTGTCTTGCGGTTTTCTGCCAAGCACAGGTCTCCTAAGGCCTCCCTGCCTGTTCACAGGGGATTTCTCCTAGCTCCCAACATACAAGGTGTCCAGGTACACTATAAAACATCCTTCATAAAAAAATCCTTAAATATCTACATAGCATGAGCTCAAGTCACCATCACTCTTCAAACTGCTACATTTTCTCTTAGATGATTAAGCATGAGCCTTCAGCCACATGAACTTCCACCAGAATTAATTCTGCCTGCCTGCCTGTCTCCTGGGGATTGCCTAGAACTTAATTTCTAGGGGAACAAAGCTCTCTTCCTTCAGTCTGTATCTGTAGTGTTTAGACAAGAAAAGAAAGGTCCCCATCCCCATAGATAGTAATAGGTGAAGGCAAGACAAAGACATGTTTGTATCCCTTTCCAAGTGGGAGAGTCTCAAGCGGCCCAGGTGAGCTAAGAATCACCATGGCTGAGCCATAGGTGGTTCAGCAGGCAAAAGCACTTACCTGGCAAGTCTGTGGATCTGAGTGGATCCCCAGAACCCACATAAGAGACATACATGGTGGCTCCCATCAGTGACTCCAACATATAGATATGGAAGACAGAGATAAAAGAACCAGCTGAAAGTTCTCTCTATGTTACTCAGAAATAACAAGAGGAACCTGCCTCAAAAACAATGTAGAAAGAGATAATGGATTCCTGAAAAAGTATTCTCTGACCTCTATGTTACGTAGTGGTGTCTCTGTACTCTTCTGCCTCCACTCTCTCTCTCTCTCTTTCTGTCTCTCTCTTCCCCCTCTTTCTCTCTCTCTCTCTCCCTCTCTCTCTCTGAGTGTGTGTGTGTGTGTGTGTGTGTTTGTCCATCTGTCTGTCTGTGTCTGTCTCTCTCCCCCTCTCTCTGGGTCTGTCTGTCTCTGTTTCTTTCTCTCTCTCCTCTCTCTGCCTCTCCCTCCCCTTCCCATCTCATACCCAATAGAAGTTTTAAAAGAAAATCAGAATTACCACTTCATTAGGTAGTTGAGCAAACTGCTTTGCTTCAAGTCAGGACAGAGTCGGAATGCCACTTGGCCGCCAATCCCTGGCTCTGTTGTAGCGTCTCGTCAGTGTGCCTCTTCAGAAGCATCATAGGGGTCAGCTTGTTTTGGGGGTTCCTCAGGGGTGTAGACTCATGGCAAAGTCTGACCCTTTCTGACAGAGGTCTGTATGTGTCTGCGTGTCTATCATTTCTCTGTTCCCCGTTAGGCCAATCCCTAACCCATGCAAGTCTCAGAAGTCTTCCTCTTCAGGGCAAAACTACAAATATCGGGGCTGAAGGAGATAGCTCATGTGTTAAAAGTAAGCATTGCTTTACAGTGGGCCAATACCCACATACAGACATGCACATTACATAATTGGAAATAAATCTTATATATACTAAGTGATCCTGGGAAACCTGGGTTGTGAGCCTGGTGGTTGTTAGCTTTTACCTGTGCAGCGTAGCCACATAAGCTGAACCTACGGAATGAACAAGGCACTCAGTGCTATTTGGCTAGGACCTATAATGTGCAGGGGGGTTGTCTATGCACAAGGCCCAAGCCCCAACAGTCACTTCCACAGTTGATACTTGATCTCTCTTAGCTTAGAATCAGAGTCACCGTACTCTGAGGACAAAGACTTAGGATCTTTCACTTAGTTCAGAGGGAAAAGCCAGCATGCAGAAAGGACTTGGGGCTGTTACTCATCCCCGCCACCATCTTACATGAACCCCACATGTGCCATCATCGGTTGAGGACAGCTGGCTGTAGCAGTGTATCTAAATTGAAGAAGAAAAATCTCCAGACTGACAACATCCTACTCTCTGGTTGCTGACTCTTTCCACCAGAACAGAATGGAAACCCTATAAATCAAGCATCCATTCACGAACATATCTTGTTCAGTAAAACAACTGATGAGATGGTGAGATGGTGAGGATGGTGAGATGGCTCAGCAGGTAAAAGTGCTTTTTATACAAGTCTGGTGACCTGAGTTTAATCCCTGAGGTCAACATGAGGTAGAAAATGAGATTTGATTCCAAGAACTGGCTTCCACATATGTACTGTAGCATGCCTACTCCCAACACACATCATGTCCATGTATACACAATGATAAATAAAAATTTAAACAAAAACACCTAATATTGGGGTATGTTTATATGTCCAGGGCTTTCATCCTCCTGATCCTCATGGTGAAGACCTCACCCTTGATAGCCCAGAAAGTGATGATTTGGAGCAGCAGCTTTAGAGATGATGAAATTAAGATGGAGCCAATAAGGTAGGATCAACAGCCCTCACCCACCCTTATTTTTATTTATTTATTTATATATTTATTTTAGTTTTTGAACCAGAGATTCATTGTGTAGCCTTAACCTGGAACTTGCTATCTAGACCAAGCTGGCCTTAACTCATTGAGATCTGTCTGCCTCTGCTTTTCCTAGGTGTTGGGATTAAAAGCATACACACACACACACACACACACACACAATATCTAAGAAAAAAGAAATCAAAGTCAGGCATGGTAGCACATGCCTGAAATCCAAACACATTAATAGTGAGTTTCAGCTGGGGGGTGGTGGCTCACATCTTTGATCCCAGCACTCAGGAGGCAAAGGCAGACAGATCTCTGTGAGTTTGAGACCAACCTGGTCTACAAGAGCTTGTTCCAGGACAGGCTCTAAAGCCACAGAGAAACCCTATCTCCAAAACAACAACAACAACAACAATAATAATAATAAATAGTGAGTTCCAGCTCTGTAACATAACAAGTGTCTGTTCCAAGAAAACAAAACCAGAAAAGAAAGAGGTAAAGTGAGGGAGAGAAAGGAGAAACAGAGGAGGAAGACAAGGAAGAAGGAGAGGAAAAAGGAGGAGAGAGGGGGAGGCAAGGGAGATGAGAAGGAAGGAGTTCGAGGAGGAAGAAAATAACGAGGATAAAAGAAGAGGGAGAGAGAGAGGAGGGCTATACCAAGGGGAAGGGTGAAGGTAAAGGAGGAAACATCTGGACACACTCAGAGATCTCAAAAGTCTACGGAGAAAGAACGGCCTCTTGAGGACATTCTCATCAAGACACAGCCATCTGCCAGCTAGGGAGAGAATCCTAAGAGACCAGATTTGTTAAACACCTTCCTCTCTAGGCTTTCACTCCAATTCTGTGAGAACATCCACTTCTGTCCCTAAGTGTTTGGTCTATGGTATTTTGGTACAGTAAGTCTAATGAGCCAACACCTATGCTCTGAGCTTGGGGAGAGATGCCCTGGGGTTAATAACTCACACACGGTGATAGGCTTGCTCAAGCAGTCACTAAGGACACAGGGTTTGTTTGTTTTAACAGATTCTCGCTGTGCAGTCAAAGCTCAAATCCTTTAAAAAATTAACTGCATCTGTCTGTGTTAGATGTGTAGGGTACAGGTGTGCTAGCCAAATGTATGAAAGTCACAGGACAACTTGTGTTCTTTCCATCCACATGTGGATCCTGGGGATCTCATGATTTTAGGTTTGTCAGCAAGTATATTTACCCATTGAGCTATCTTTTCATTATTATTATTATTATTATTATTATTATTATTATTATTATTATTTTGGTTTTTGGAGACAGGGTTACTCTGTGCACAACAGCTCTGACTGTCCTGGAACTTGATTTGTAGACAAGGCTGGCCTTGAACAGAGATCTTTCTTTGTCTACCAAGTGCTGAGATTAAAGGCATCTGCCACCACACCTGGCAACCCACTCAACTAGAAATTGCTGGTTCCTGGGTTTAAAATCTTTTTTATAGTTTATCTTGGTGTAAGTGTACGTGGATCTATGTGAGCGTCTGTGCATGTCGTTCTGTTGCCATCTGAGGTCCACATCCAAATGCTGCGAACCAATAGGATTTGTGAGCCATTTGACCTGGGTCTTAGCATCTGAACTTATGATGGAGCAACAAGTGCTCCTAACTGCTAAGCCAACTCTCAGCCTATTAACTAAAAGCCTTGATTCTCCTCTCAGGCACCTAGAGCTAAAATCAGGTCTACACTACCAAGCCCAGCATACTCAGGGTGTTTTAACAACAGTGAGTACTAACAATAACCCTGTGAGGCAGATTCTATTATGGTGCCCTTATTATAAATAAGGAAACTAAGGCTAAAATAAATGGAGGAGAGGAGAGAGGGAGGGAGATAGGAGAAAGGATCACTTGTCTTCAGTCACACATTCTGAAAGTAACTAGGCTGGGAGCTGAATCCTGTTGCCTGGGCTCTGAAGGTTCCTAGTAAGTTAGCTGTGGTCATTCCCTCTGATGAGGAACTGGAGGGCCCAGACTCTGGTGTCCCATATCAATACAGCCAGCCAGGGGTGTGGTAAAACCAGAATTTCAAGTTCTCTGAAGTCACCACACACCAGAGCCCTGGAACTCAAGGAGCTGAATGTGGTTAGCTGAAGGAAGGAGAAAGACCCAAGCTGGAGGGACAAGGCCCAAAATTCCATGAATCGGGGATTGAAGAGATGGTTCGGTGGGTAAAGGCACTTGCCATGCTGGTCTGGTGACCTGAGTTCAATCCCTAGAACCCGCTTAAAGGGGGAAGAAGAAAACACATATCACCCTCTGACCTCCACATGTGTGCGACACACACACACACAGATATGCACCAGAGCATCGCACACACAACCTAAGAACCCATGTAACAGGTTTACAGGGGGAAGGGACACAGAGCTAAGACAACTGAACCTGAATCTGGGAGGCTTAAGAGGGGAGAATGCACCAAACACAGGGCTTTGAAGAACACTTTGCCTCTGGTGTCTTCACCAGCCCCAAGAAACAGGCATGGATCTCACAGTCCAAAGCTCGTTCCAAGGATCAGACAGTAAAAATCTAACCTCAGAGACCACACAAGCAGAGGCTCATTCGAGCCATGACTGTCGCGCACTTCCTTCTCACTTTTAATTTGAGCGTTCACGGGCATGCTTCCCATACCATGGGCTGAAAATGGGGAAGATCCTGCTGTAGACCCCGGTAGCTGGATCTAGACCTGTGGGCTAAGCTGTACGGGAGCAGACAGAAACAGCTGCGTTGCTGCCGGTTGAAGATGGTTACAGCTCTCCGGAATTTTCCTCTTACCTAGTAGATTGTCCTCTACCCAGTCACAGAACAGTGGTGGGGGTGGGGGGGGGGGTGAGGCTTCAGCCTTGGCCCTAGGGTTGTGTGACTCCAGAGGCTAATCCACCAGCCCCCACGGGAGGGGGTGGGTGGTCAGCAGGTGCTGGGAAGAAGGAAAGGCCTTTTTCCAGACAAAACAACTCCCAGTGCCAGTGGGGAAGGCGGGGGAATACAAGAGGCTGAGAGCTGGCAGAGGCAGTCAGCAAACAGCGGACCCCGAGCTTGCAGACAAGCGCTGCCCTGCGATGGACTCTACCAAGACCACGCTCAGGTTCTCAAGGAGCAAGAACATGTCAGTAATATCTCTATGACAATGTGTGACTCCTGTCCACACGGTTGAATCAGAATCCAGGTCGCAGTTGAGATCGAGAGACAATAAGGGAAGAAATGTCTAGCGAATGGAATTTCTAACTACTAGGGTCGTAACGGAGGAAATGAATGCAAATAAGAATTTAGGAGCTTAAATAAGCCAGGTTTGCAGGAAACTTTAGTCTCAACACTTAGGAGGCAGGGGCAGGTGGCTTTCTGAGGCTTCAAGGCCAGTCTGGTCTTCAGGGTGTCAGGACAGGCTCCAAACCTATACAGACAAGCCTGTCTCAGAAAAAAAAAAAAAAAAAAAAAAAGAACTTAGGACCAAGTGGAGTGACCCAGAGGCATGTCAGCATGGGCAGCCAGGTCAAGAGCATACACAGCATGATGACACAGAGTTGTAGCTTGGCACTGCGAGGCGATCGCACGGGCTGGAACCTGGCACACGCGTGGCGTGGAAGAAAACAGGGGACAGGAGTCAGCTTTCAGATCATCTTATGAACCATAACATCTGCTTGATTCCACCTTGAAAATGAAGTGGCAGACCGTTCACAGTTATAATCAATTAAAGTGTCTTTGGTAGCAATATAGATAAGGGTCAATGTACAAAAGCGGACAGGAAATCAGGGGGGAAAAAAAGAACTGAAAAGGAATAGGAAGGGTCCATGCTGAAAATCTCTTAGGTTGATTCAAGATGGAGTTTCAGGGGTAATGCAAGGAGGGGGAGGAATGACCTCAGGGGTCATGGTAGGAGTACCAGAACCAGAATCAGAGGAGAAGGTGTTTAGAGGGGGAAACTATAGGAGGCAGAATTTCTGGGATGACAACTTTGATTAGGGTCTTGGGCTGGCAACAAAGCATTCGCATATCATACTGAGGGCCTTGGGTTCAAATGGAAGAGACTTTGCCGTATCACACGAGTTTTGATGTGTTATTTAGAATGCAGGCGACAACAACATGAGATAACATGATAAAAATGACCCTCCCCAAGCAATGCAAACCATGAGACAGTACATTATTTAACATGCTGGTTGTCAAAAACCCGAGCCCCCCACTCCCATCCTTCTCTTGTGACAACTTAAGAATGCAAGCAGTGTCACCAGCCCTCTGTCTCCAGGAACACTTGTAAGAGACAGGGGAATATCTTCCATGTGTCCTTTTAGGAGCCAGAGGAAACTTTCTCTAGTTAGTCTCAGGAAAATTTCCTCTCTGTGTCTTACTAGAAGAGTCCAGATGTGAATCATGAAGAATGTAACAACAGTCCTGGAGTCCATGGCCCCACTTCTGCAAAAGTGCCATTCACATGCAAGCTCATACAAACACATAAAAATGGGGACTCTGAAAAATAAGGACAATAGGACATACCATGCAAGAGCTAACTGAGGGCAAGCCGTGTGATTTAAGCTACAGGGATGGGGCACAAAAGAAGGAAAATGAGCCAAACACACAGACCCTACAGAATACTTCCAGTGCAGGGAGGGTCTTCTGAGAAGATCTAGCTTAATAGCTGAATCTTGATTTTATATTCAGAGGCCTGCACTGGGACCCCAGCCTTGCCTCTCACTCTTTCTAACGTGACCTTCAGTGGCCTTGGTTGAAGAGACAGGTCAGTAAGCCTGCCTTCCAGGGGTGACAGAGGACAACTGGGGAAAGACCAGGCACACACAAAGCTCCCATACAACCACACACTCTAGGCCAAGATAGCTGCTCCATGGCTGTTGAAGAAAAAAGGTGTGGATAAAGGCCTGGGCTCAATACTGAGCACCCAGTTTGGTGTGGTGGTACACGTTTGTTACCCTGGCCAATGGGAAGCAGAGACAAAAAGGTCAGAGTTCTGGAGTTCTTCTGCTATACAGTGAGTTTGAAATTAGTCTGGGATGCATAGGGAGCTAGGGAGGTAAGGAAGAAGAGGGGATGGGAGGAAAGGGAAGGGAAGGGAGGAGAGGAGGGAGAGAGGAGAGAATAAAATACTCCCTCTTTGACCTATTTTCTAATTCTTAGTGAATAAAGAAAAGGTGTCTTTACCTTTTGTCTTTTGGCCTTTAAAGGGGTCCTCTTTCCAGCCCCTGTGTCGCAACCTTCCTTGGAGAGTTTCTGTTTGCACTAGCTTGATTGCATGTAGTTCTTTTTCTGTTTGACATATTTCTGTAAAAAATATAAAACAAACAAACAAAAAAGAAATGTCTAACAACATATGTGCTTGGTGTTAAACTGAAAAGTCAAAGCCTCTCCCTCTGTCATACTATCAGAGGCAAAGTTGTGGGACTAGGAAAACTGGAGGAAAACCATGGAATCTGGCAAACCCTCCTTTAATAAATGACAACAGTTGCTTTTCAGACTCCTTTAGTAATGCAGATCATGTTGGCCAGGGCTGCGTTAAAGCCTGATATTTTATCTTTGCTGATGTCTCTATAATTCAAATGTGGGCAGTCCCCTAGAAGGTCAATTTCATGACTTCCTTCCCTGCCCCCCTGTCCCCTCTGGACTCTCTCAGCTCCCCAGTGCCTGATCCTTCATCCCTAGCAACAAGTGCAGCTGCTACTGCTTCCTGACTCTGGTGGAAGAAAGGGGCTTGGGGCCAGGGCCAGGGCTCCCGCTGGAAGATGCTAGAAGAGAGCAGCACATTCTCTCTCACATCAGCGACCTTTGCAGAGCATCTGGATTGCAACATGCACTGTCCAAAGGTCCAGCCCTGTATGTGTCTGCCCCTATTGGTTATTCAAATGGAACTGACCTTAAATAAGCCCTGGGTCCTTACTCTGGTATTCTATCCAGAAAGTTGGATGTCAAATTCGATGGATTTAGCATCCTCTTCCCCAGGCTGTTGGGACTAGGGATGGGTGTGTAGAGGGCAGCTCCTAGAACTGGTCCCTTTGCCAGAGAGCTTGCACGCTAATGGATCAAAAAATATCTTTGCCCCTATTGAATCCCAGGTTGCCTCTTACATTTCAGCTCATAGCCATGGGCATGTTGCAGAAGTGGAGTCCCTGTACTGGGAAGTCTGGGGACACAATACCTTGTCCTTAACCATCTCAGGATTCTGTACCTGAGATTGGAAGTGTGGGAGCAGTGTGGCACACTTGAAGGAGTGAGTTTTAAGCTGTCACCTAGCTCTGGGTGACAGCATCTTGTTGGATGGTTATGTATGGCAGATGTGATTGAGAGAAGATGAGAGCTGAGCTGATGTACATGGGGTGACTTAGACCACTAGATTTCCAGACACTAGCCTGGGCCTGATTCTTCTGATTCTAAAAGAGGCTTCAAGATATAGCAAGCATGATTTTATCCGACAGGTATTTATTAGCGGACTGTCTTGACTACACTGACACAGATGTACTGAGTGCTGTAGACAGAGTCCTGTATTATGGGGTAAAGACAAGATTTGATTAGGATACTTAATAAGGGTTTTGTAGAAAGAATGGAGATGTAGTTCAGTTGGTAGAGTGCCTGTCTAGCATGCCGTTCAGAGCCCTGGGACTGATCCCCTGGACCGTAAGCGAGGTGTGGCAGTGCAAGCCCGGTGATCCCAGTACTGAGGAGGTTGGGGCAGGGAAACACAGATTTTTGAGATCAACCTTGACTACAGAGTGGCTTTGAGGTCATCCTGGATCAGAAGAACTGTTTCTAAAAAGGGGAGCTGGGTTTATTGAACAAGAGCAATGTTTCCCTCACTTAAGAACACCCCTGAACACCCATTACACCTAGAAAGTGCCTTCCTAGGTGGGAAGAATGCTGCTTCTGAGATGAGACAAGGTGTTTGCCAGTATGAAGCCCTCAAAATCACTATATAGTCAGCAGCTTAGCAAGGAAGGAAGAAAATGAGTTGGCAGATTGGTTACTCCTGAAGCCAAGTCCTTATCATACAAGTAGAAGAGGGCTGAGATACTCCAAGGGATGGGATTCCACTCCCAAAGGACATTTAGCAATAGTCAGTAGTAGCTCAGATAGGAACATCGAACTAGGCAGAGGGCTTGGCACACACCATGCAGGAAGTCCAGTGTAATTTGAGAGCTGGAGGATGCCCTAACTTGGAGCATGAGACATGACATCTGGCATCCAATCATGAGCCTGAGATGAGGAGCTAGATGGTGAAGGGCTAAGAGGCTGAAAAACAATGCCGGTACAGGGTGTGCCATGAGTAGAGGACATGATGGGGAGGATCCATTCGACACCATTCAGTCTGACACACCTCTCTCTCACCCTTATCATAAAAGTCAGTGCCATGGATTCCATTAAAGGTTTGTAAAATCCCTCTAGCAACAAAGCAGGTAGCTGGGAGTGGGGGAATGAAGAGTTGTGAAATACATTCTAGCTGTGAGGAGTAGCAAAGGGTAGGATGGACAAAGATCCTGTGGGGACATAGTTCAGTTTAGGAAATGTGGTGTTGATGAAGTTTGGTGGGAGTGGGTATCCAAGTGGCTGGGGATCTGGTGCTGAAGAAAGACCTTTGAAATATGTATGGATTCAGAGAGGCAAGTGAATATGGATGCGCCCAGCAATCATGGGGCTGGGTCGAATGCCAAAAATTCATGTCTAAATGCCAAGGTGTGGTGAAGTAGGCCTGTAATTCCAGCCTTGGAAGAGGCAGACAAAGAATCTTGAGTAGAACCCCGCTATGAAGACCAGGTATACTGGTGGGGCTCTAAGTTTGCTTCAGAGACCGACTCAAGAGTTAGGTGAAAGTGTAGACAGAGGATGACTCCCAACATCAACTTTGAGACCTCCATAACATGCATGCACCCCTCTACCTACAGCACATGCCCAGCATACTTGTAGATGCATACAACCATGAACACATACACAAGCATACCATTCAAACATAGAAAAGATAGAGAAGAGAAAAAGCCACAGGGGAACATTGGAGGGATAGATAGATTCAAAAAGTCCTTGCCTTGTTTTCTTTTTTTTGTTTATTTTTGTTTTTTCATGACAGGATTTACCTGTGTGGCCCTGGCTGTCCTAGAACTCAGACCCCGTGGACCAGGCCTGACCTCAAACTCAGAGATATACCCTCTGCCTCTCACGTGCTGGGATTAGGCGTGTGCCACCACCTCCCAGCTAAAATTCTTGTTTTGTAAGAACAAGCATCTAAATTTAATCCCTGGAACCCATGGCCTAAGAAATAAAAACAAAGACCAAATGTGGGTGTGATAGTACAGTTTAATCCCAGCACTCCTGAGGCTAGAGACAGAGTGTCTCTAGGTTCAAGACCAGCCTAGTCTAAAGAGTTCCAGGACAGCCAATGCTATACAGAGAACCTACCTTGGGGGATATATATATATTATGTATGTGTGTGTGTATGTATGTATATCACAAAACAAGTAAATCATTAAAAGATAAGTTAACTTGTCTAATTCCAACGTTGGGGAGGCCGAAACAGGCAGGTCCCTGGGGATTGCTGTTCAGTGATTTCTAGGTCAGTCAGAGACATTGTCTAAAAAAAAAAGAAAGAAGAAAAACATGGGATTGTTAAAAAAAACAACTTTGACAAAGTGCACATACACTCCCACACACATGCATGTCTGCCCCCACAGAGGAGTGCATGTGTACACACACATATATCATACACACGTACCACACAGGTACAGAAAACAAACTAAAAACAGAGCAACAACCTGGCTGGGCATAACAGCACACACAGATATTCAGGAAGTTTGGGCTGGAAGATCATGTGTTTTGGGCCAGTAAGCTTGGGACCCTGGGTTCAGTCCCTGGCCCGGGAGGGAAAAGAAGAATGAAAGCTGTCAGTGGAACAACTTGGATACAAAATTCAATGAAGATGTTGGACATGTCAATCAAGAGGCCATTGGTGACCGTTACAGGGGGCAGACTTACTGTGGTGAGGGTGTGATTTATTTAAAAACACTCAGTTGCCCAAATGTACAGGAAGAAAATGGGAATGGGATGTCTTTATTACTAGGCAGACTTTAAACGGTAGTCCTTTTCTGGGCTTGGCAAACAGACAACGAGGCTAACAGTGTAGAAAACCAGGTGGACAATAGCTCAGCACAGAAGAACAGAGAGTGGATTAGACATTTCTCTGAAGACAGGCAACCTCAGAGCCAATCTGACAGCTCAGCAAGAGCTTTAAGTATCTGGACTTTTCTTATTCTGTTATGTAATCCTAACCATGTTGGCTTTTGTCCATATCCTCATCCTCATGATCACAAAATAGCAGCCTCCAGCTCCAAGCATCACATGCTCACGCAGACAGGCTGTGTCTGCCATCCTCCACGCCTCCCCTCTCTCAGTAGCTAGACCTCATCTCCATGTCCTCCCCTACCTGCATCAATGTGGGGAAAAGGTAAGTGGGAGGGAAATGAAGCAGCTTACAGAGACTGTGATTCCTACCCTAGGAGCTAGGCATGTGGCTCCCAGTCCAGGAAGAAAGGAGCTTGGGCTCAGTGCCACTGCAGCCTGTAATAACAGCTTCTCTTGAGGCTGAGACAGCAAGAAAATAAGTTCAAGTCCAGCCTGAGTAATGCGTCAAATCTGTTTTTGAAATTAAAACAAAGCCAGGTGTGGTGGCACACACCTTTAATCCCAGCACTCAGGTGGAAGAGGCAGGAGCATCTCTGGAGTTGTAGGCTAGCTAGTCTACAAAACAAGAGTTCCAGGATAACCAGGGTTACAACAGAAAACTTTCTTGAAAAAACAACCAAACTATAAAGACATACACACTAACAAACAATAAAACTGCTCTCAGCTTAAGACCAGTGTGCCTGTGCTCTTGGCGCTTGCTGGGTGGAGGCAGGGGGGTCCAGGAGTACAAGGTCATTTCTGTGCCACAATGTATTAGAGAGCAAACTTGACCGGTCCGTGAGATCCTGTCTCAATAAATACATACACTTAAATAATGTGGGGTTGCTGAGATATAAAACATACTGCTCAGGTAAAAAGCTTGGTGCCAGGTCTGACAACTTGAGTTCTGGCCCCCAGAACCCACAATGTACAAGGAGAATTCACTCCTAGAAGGTGTACCTCTGACCACTATGCATGGGCTCTAGCAGCTGCATGCGTATGACTCATACACAAATAAGGAAATAATTAAAATTTTAAAAATGGACATGAAAATGGAGGGACTGGGCTACAGCTCAATGTAGAGCACTTTGTTCATTGAGTCATGAGATCAACCCCCAGAGCAGGAGAAGGATGAAGGGGCAGAAAGAAGAAGTCAAGTTGTGATGGCTGCACTGTCTACTCTATGAAGCCATCTTCCACAGGCAAGCATAGCCCTAGGGCCAACACAGGGCTCTTACAGATTTGGAGAGCTATTAAAACAACTCTCTTCTCCCCATTGCTATTCAGAAAGGGAATGTCCTACCATCTGCCAGCTGTGGTATCCCCACCCCTGGGCAATGGCTGATTGAGCTGATTGACTGGCAGATGCTGTGCCTTCCACTCAGGAACACCAAGAGGCAGGTGGTAAGCACTACAGTGGTGCTGGTGGTGAACCCTGTTTCCTGAATGCTGACTTTGTGCACTTTTAGATTCCTCAATAAGTTCTCACAACCCAAGGAGCTAGATGTTGACTGTGTTTCCATTTAGCAGATGAGGGAACTAGTGTCTGCCAAAGTCTCTCAGCTATCAACATCGCAAGCCAGGGTCATCTCAAGCCAAAATCTGTGCCCCCTCTGACTACTTTCTTTCACCTGCTCACACTAAAAATGTTTGGTCTTGACCCTGGAGATAGAAAAAAATGTGCTGCCATGGGCTGTGTGTATCAGTTGCTGGCATTTCCAGTTGTTTCCTCACATAAATGTTCAGCTGAAGCAAATGCAGTGGATGGCCGACAGCCCATCCTTCCCAGCTCTGCATCTCTGTTAACAAGCTCACAGTCATACATCACAGCCCTTGAGAGCTGGAGATTGAGGTCCTCTCTCATATGCTCACAGAATATGAACATACCGCACGGACAGGTTCTCATAGGCAGTGAGCATCTCTCAGGGAACCCATGAAAGAGCAAGCCTCTAACAAAAGATAGCAAAAACCATCCTGAGTGTTCAGTAAGTTTCCAGCAGGAAGCTGGTGGGCTCACATCTTGAGCTATGGAAAGAGGGAGCTGGCATCTCTAGGAATCCATCTGTGCTCCTTGCCTCATGCTGACTGTTCTGCAAGCATCAGTTCCTAGAACCTCAGAGTAAGTGAGAAGACAAGGAGGTTCAGAGAGGCCTAAGCAATTTGCTTAAGATGAGTATCACAGCCAGAATAGAGATGAGACTAGAGCCAACCCCAAACTGTCCCTCAACACTCACTTTGCCTCCCTCACATTACTACCTATGTCTTCTCTGGTCGCTTAAATATCTTCAGGGATCTCATGGATTCCCACATATTCATTCTACACTTGGAGATAGGACTTAAGGAATTCAGAATCTCTCGTGTCATTAAAATGCTAATTCTGGGGTGGCTAGGTGGCTAATAGTGATTGCTTGCTCTAGAAGAGGACCTGGGTTTAGTTCTGGCAGCCACATGAGTGGCTGTTCCAGGGGGGATCCAGTAACCTCTTCTGGCTTGTGTAGGGGTCTGCATGCATATGGCACACATAAACTCAGACAGGCACACCTCGTTAAAATCTTAATTCTGTTCCAAATATATTTCAAAGACAATACTACAAATATAATCAAAATGATGGTAGCATGTTGAGTAGGCAGTTTATTAGTAGGGAGTCAAAATAATAAACAGACTATAATTAGCCAGACAGTGGTGGCACACCCTTTAATCCCAGCACTTGAGAGACAGAGGTAGGTGTGTGCATCTCTGAGTTCAAGGCCAGCATGATTTACAGATCGAGTTCTAGGACAGCCAGGGATACACGAGAAACACTGTCTAGTCTTGTAAACAAAAAATAAAACTGTTATGAGAGGGGTTTTTTTGTCCTGGCTGGTCCCATGGCCCTTGAGCCCCAAATAAATACAAGACTTATATTAATTATAAACCTGTTGGCCAGTGACTAGGGCTTCTTATTGGGTTGGTTCTGTCTAAATTATCAACTCCATTTCTATCAATCTATGTATTGCCACAAGGCCATGGCTTACCCGGTTGGTGCCCTGGCATGTTGTTACTCCTTTGGCAGCATCTCAACCCCTCTGTGGCAGGCTCCTCTGCCTGCATATCCCAGAATTCTCCCTCATTCCTAGCCCTGCCTATACTTCCTCCTTGGCCTATCAGACAATCAGTGTTTTATTCATCAACAATAAGAGAAACATACACTGAAGGACAACCCCATCAATGAGATGGGGGGGGGGGAGTCTGTAATTACTTCACCATTCTTTTACTGTACCTAGAAGGCTCGGTGGATTTAATGGATAGAAAACGTCAAGATATGCCATCCTTTCTGGAGCTCATACTGATCTTCCTTGGGTGTGTTCATGAGTTGTTTTTTTTTTTTTATACTTAAACCCCAGGTTCTTTCCCACCATTGTCCCTGAGGTTACCCACTTGTAGAGATAACTAGGGATGTGGGAGTGACAAGGGGGAAGAAACTCTCGCTTCCAACACACAGAAACCCAGTTCTGAAGACAACAGGGCCCTTCTCTTTTTTTTTTTCTCTTTCTTTCTTTATTTTCGGCCCTTCTCTTCTTGACAATGACTTCCAGATAAGACTTTCTTTGAAGCCGAGATGAACACCATTATGTAGAAATGAAAATGTAAGTCCTAAACAATAAGAACTCATGGAATCTGTCCCTGGCCCATAGGGAACCAGGGCATTAGGGGTGAATGTGAACACTATACCTCTTCCCTTGGTTAGTTCAGCCTGTAGCAGGTTCAAGACCAGCTGCCCACTTCAGTCCACACACTGTGAAAGCTCAGTGAGAAATGGCGCATGACCTAGCACTGGCCTTTCACTCCCAGGCTGTTTCTGGGTGGTTGGAAGTAGAGCACTGGGGGCGGGGGCACAATCTCACCCAGCTAAAAGGCAGTTCTCAGAGGAAATTCTGAGAATGCATCCCTAGTTGAATTGCTTAAATCCTTGGCTCAGCCTGGAAAGATTCAATTAAGAGGCACTGTAGGAAAACCTCACAACCATGAAAGGCCCAAGGCCACATTCAGAAGGCTCTCAAGAGCTGTTAGCATGGAACAGTTTTGTTTAGTTCCACAAAATTGGCATTGACCCAGCCAGCACCTGTCCTCTGAGCGTTGTCTTCAAGTTTCAGTCACAGCTCCTTCATGGCCCAGGAGGAGTGCCAAGTTGGGGGCTAATGTGAGAGCTGTGACCAAGGCTTAGAAATGGTGATAAGAATTCAGAACTGTGTGTGCTAGGCAAGTTGCTTTCCTTCTCTGAATGCCAATATCGTCACAGGATTATTGTAATGGAGAAATGAGATAATAATGTATAGCGTGTGGGGCACTCATGAGGGCAAAGGTAATGGGGATTCTGTGGGTTCCAGGCCAGCCCCGTCTATAGATCAGTTCCAGGACAGCCAGGGATACACAGCATCTCTGTCTTGAAAACCCAAAACAATAATGACTCTAAGTATTAACAAATAAGTAAATAAAAAACAAAAAGCAAAGGTGATCTGAACTGTTTTAGTTGAGAAATGTCACATTCCTGTTAGTGGCAGTCTTCGGTGGCACTGGGAATGCAGCTGTGTGCTCTAGCACAGAGCTACATCCATGCTCTGTTCTGTCCTCTCTACCAGGTGAAGAGTCAGACAATTAGAATGTAGATGTACCACACATACCAAACCAAAAACTCTGGTTTCAAATATGCATGGATTCAAGTTTAGGAGCGGGATGGATAAAGTAAGTCCACAGAGCGCACTCCATCTTTATTTATCTATTTATTTATTTATTTAAAGGGCTAGAAGTGAAATGGACCCAAGGCACATGAAGCTTGCTACCATGGGCAGGACCATTATCAAGAGGCATAAAATTTCAAAAGGGAGCAGAAAGGGGGATGGGGGCAACCAGACACTTGTTTTGTTTTTGGTGCTTCTGAAGTCTGGAACATTTCCTTCAATGGTCTTCATGTCTTCTCTTCAGCTGGCCCCTTCTTATAGGAGGAACTGGTGACCTCTGTTGGCATACAGGACATACATGTGGGCCATTCGATTGGATATAAGAAGCTACAACATGGCATTCAATTATGAACTCTCACCCACATCAAAATGACTACCCTTTTAAGTCTAACTAGATCCCCCCCCCCATTTGGTTTTAGCCCAGACAGCTGTTTGGCAGTGGTTCCCACTCAAAGCCAGTCCAGGAACAGGGTTTCATTGCCTTTTTCTATGAATACCACAATTTCTGTGACAATAGACCATTATCAAGAAGTCCCCCAAAATGTACTTCTGGAGAAATAAAATCCCCAAAGCTTAACATAAAGAAAAACACACTGTCTTCAGTTCTAGGAGGGTGTGTATACAAACTTGTTGTTGGGTCTTGGGGCTGCACAATATGTATTTTGTGGCTGGCTTACAAGACATTTTATGCCAGCACCACCCAGTCATGTGAGGACAGTGACATCTAGCCAACATTCTGAATGCAGAATTTATCTTTAAAATCTTTCTTAAAGACACAAGCCTTAGGAGCCAGGTCTCTGTGAGTTCAAGGCCAGCCTGGTCTATAGAGCTAGTTCCAGGACAGGCTCCAAAGCAAAACAGAGAAACCCAGTGTCAAAAAATAAAAACAAACAAACAAAAACAAAAACCAACAAATACACAAGCCTTTCTTAAAGGCACAAACACCACAACTTTAATCCAGGCATTTTTGCTCTACACATTCCAGGCTTGCTAGTACATTAACAGCATTATCTTGCCATTGCAAAAGTCTCTGTGATTTAGTTCACTGGAGTCTATGAAGGCATTGCATTCATGGACCATGTATATGGCCTGTGCATCAAGTGGCATCTGGGGACCTCTCTGGGGCACAGAGGTCAAAGTTTAGTGATGCGTGGAGTTGTTGTCCTAATGGGGAGTATTGATTGGTGCCTCTGAGTTAACCACAAGCACTCTATCTTTCTCAGCTAGGCCTTAAAGCCTATAGAAGGAGTCGTTCCCAGAGAGCCTCAGAAACAATGCATGTAATGATCAGATCTGAACTGCAGAGGGGGTCTCTCAGATAGTGAGTTTGCTCCAGCAGGGTGGAGTGGAAGTGATAAATAGCATCATGCAACATCACCATATAAGCTCTACGCTAGGAAAGTACTGAAAACCAATAAATATCATGTACATATATATTTATATTGGTTTTCTATTGCTGCCTAACAGATCATCCTGAGTTCAGTGGCTGAGAATGAGATAGCCTTATTCATCTTGCACACTCCATGTGAAGTCCATTGATTATGTTTTAGCTTCATGAGTCCAACATCAAAGGGGTCAGCAGGGTTGTAGATGTTTCTAGGGTTTGTTCTCTCAGGTTCTTCTAGTTCAGCGTGGCCATACTCTAGCCCTGCATTTGTGGGTCTCCGTTTCCTTCAGTGGTGGTCCTCCAGGGGCCCCATGCAGTGGATGGTGGACTTTGTGCCTAACTCTTCTTCTGTTTTCCACTCTTGCTCTGCACCGTGTTCCCTTCAGCCACAGGCAGAAGCCTCTCCCCATGCAAGTCTGCAATGTGCACTGCCAATCAGATCTCTCTCAGCCTCCAGACAGGGTTCTTTTCGAAGACTCAAAGCATTAGCCTAGGTTTACCCAGACCACTGAAAGGATCTATATTAAAGATAGCAACCCTAGGTTTTGCAGCTATGAGTTAAACTTCATTGTCAACTAAATTGGATTTGGGTCCTGGGAGAGCATACCACCTACGTGTATCTGTGAGGGTACTTCTAGGAGGCTCATCAAGAAGATGCTACCCTGAATATGGGTGGCATCATCTCCCGAGTAGGGTCCCAAACTGAAGGAAGGAGAAAAGGAGAAAGTGAGCAGAGCACCAACATTCATTGTTCTCTGTTTGGTGGACAACAATGTGAATGTGACAGGCTGCCTCCACTCCTATTACCATCCCCACCATCATGGATTATGAACTGTAAACTATCATGCACTCTTCCTACCTTAAAGATCTTGTTGGGTATTACGTGTTCTTGCCCATCAGTCCCACGTCTTCTGTTGAAGGGATGTGCAATCTGCTGCTGGGCTTGGAGTCCATTGCCTACTCCCACAATGGAGCATTTTTTATAATCATTCAGAAGTTCAGTGGGTTTTAGAAGTAGTTGGACTTTGAGGTTGCCCTGTCTTCCTTAGGTATCACAACAGTGCATCAGGAAGTCATACAGGGGTTTAAGGACAATGTCCTCTAATGAGGCTACCTATCAGCGCTAGGGGTATACACCAAGGAAGATCATAGGTAATTCATTTTAGTGGATTACATACTTACATTTGCACATTGTTATTATTGTGAGGTATTGGAGTATTGAAGATGAATCCAGGACCTCAGGCCACCGTCGGTGGCTATGCCTTAACATTATGAAGAACTATCATATTCTTGTCTTCCTTTATTATTCCTTCCTTCCTTCCTTCCTTCCCTTCCTTCCTTCCTTTGCACGGGTTTCTTTATGTAGCGGCCTTGGCTGTCCTGGAACTCCCTTTGTAGAACAGGCTGACCTGGAACTCTGACAGAGAGCTGCTGGCCTCTAACTCCCAGTGCTGGGGTTAAAGGTACTTAAACTACCACTGCCAAACCTTCTTTTTCCTCTTTTTTAATTATATTTATTTATTAGGAGAAGAGGCTGTGTGCACTGCATTCATTTGGAAGTCAAAGGAGCCACTTGATAGAGTTGGTTCTTCCCTTCCACTATATAGGTATCCAGGGATCAGGCTCAGGTCGTCAGGCTTGGCTACCAAGCACATTTCCTCACACAATCCATCTTTCCAGCTCTACCACACCACCATTTTTCACAATGACTGCACTATTTGCATTCCACAATAGTGTACAACGTTCTGGTCTCTCTGCACATCCTTACCCATTCCTCTCTCTCCTTCCTCCCTCTTTTCCCTCTTCCTTCCTTCCTTTTCCCCCCCTCTGAGACAGGTTCTCTCCTTCTACCTCCAACTGGTCTGGAATTTATTATGTCCTTCCTGCCTCTGCCTCTTCCTCTGTAGTGTTGGGATTACCAGCATGTGCCTCCATGTTTCCCATTTTTATATTTTGTTTTTGATTGTTCTTTAAAAAAAAAAAAAAAGTTAGGGCTGTAGCTCAGTAGTAGAGCACTTGTCTAAGGTGCATAGGGCCTTAGAGCTCCAGTCCCCCAAAGTGCTGTCGGGAAAAGAAAAGAAAGAAAGAGAAGAAAGAAAGGAAAAAAGAATTGTTTTCTTCGTGCTCTTCCCGGGGGTTGAGTGATGACTCAGTGCAGTTTTGATCTGAATCTCTGCAGTGATGCAGGCACTGGGAGCCTTCTCACTCATGAGTCATCTGTGTATGTTCTCAGGGTAGAAACTGCAGTTTTCAAAACTTAAGTTGGGAGTGATTAAAGTAACAAGAACTGAGTGGAGCAGGGCAGGGATCACGGGGGTTCCCTACAGCCACACAGGCCAAGGATGTTATGCAAGGGTCCCTGCAGGAGCCCTCAGTGTGCCGGAGCCTCCCCTAATCTTTCCTTTCTCAGGGTCATAGGAAGAGAAGGCCTGTGATCCTAGCACTAGGGAGGCAGAGGTAGGAGGAGGGGTCAGTTGGGGGTCAACTAGAGATACATAGGAGACCATATCTCAAGGCACTAGCAGCTGGGTGTGAGCAGACGGATGGCTCTCTAGTGGGTAGAGTTTTGCAGCACAAGTGTGTACCACACTTAGATCCCTAGAAGTCAGGGAAAAAACCCTGACGCGCAGCAGGAATGTTGGTGAGCCCAGTGGTTTAAAGGGAGATGTTAGGAGGCCATGTTGCTCCAGGAAGCTTGTGGGCAGGCTAGCCCTGGCCTAGGGCCATCCTCAAAGCAATGTAGGGGGAAAGGACTGACATTCAACCTTGACTTCTGACCTCTGCACTCTCTCTCTCTCTCCCTACCTTCAGCAGACCTGGTGGTGAATGTCCTTATGTCTGTGATCCCCTAAGAGGAGGAGGCAGGAGGATTAGGAATTTTCAGCTATGCAGTGAGTTTCCAGACCAGCCTGGGCTTCTGGAGACCCTGCCCAGAAATCCAAGCTAGCAGTCAGAGTGGACAAACAATAAAAACAGCAAGAAAAAGTAATCTTTTGGGGAGTTAGTTGCAAGGAGATGCCTAGCTTCCTCCACAACAGCCCTAAACCTAAGCACACAAAGTACCTTTAAGACAACCACCTAGAAGATTCCTATTTCCTTTGAGAAAGAGATAAGGTGTCACATTGCATTGCTTATGAGTCTACCCCTTTAGAGCCAGTAAGATGGCTCAGTGGATTAAGCACTTGCCACCACAAGCCCTGTGACTTCAGTTTGATTCCCAAGAGTCACATAGTTGGAAGAAAGAACCGGCTCTGCAAGTTGTTCTCTGAGCATCACAGCACACACAGCCCACCAGCCTCCCCCCAAACAGATAAATGTAATAAAGTTTTTGAAAGTGGATCACACCCATGTAACTCTGGCTAACCTGGAGGTCACCTGTGAACCATGATAGCCTCAAACATGAGGCCCATCTTCCTGCCTCTGTCTTCTGAGTGCTGGTAGCAAAGGTATGTGTCTCAAAGTGGGTGTGATTAAACAAACAAATAAACATACCTTCTAAATAAAAAATAAGATAGGAGCTGAAAGAAGGCTCAGCATAAACACATGGCTGATTATGGGTTGCATAAAACATCATGCAATATTTCTTACTTTCCAGGGACAGGGGTTTCTCTGTGGCTAAAAAGCCTGTCCTGGAACTAGCTTTGTAGACCAGGCTGGCCTCCAACTCACGAGATCTGCCTGCCCTCCCCCCACCTCCCAGTCTGCAATGCCCAGCCATACAATATTTCCAGATTCAATGCCACCAGGTTATAATGCAAATCAACATTTTATTTTATTTTTACTTCTTAAAAATTTTAATTTATGTGCGTTGGTGGCTTCTTTCATATATATCCATATAAGGATATCAGATCACCTGGAAATGGAGTTACAGACAGTTGTGAGCTGCCAATTTGAGATTGAACCAGATCCTCTGGAGAGAGCAGTAATGCTGTTAACTGTGAGAGCGTCTCTCAGTCCCCGGGAAACATTTTATTTTTAATGGGTGAATAATAGTCACCACAGTGTGACATGCCATGTCTTATTTGTCCATCCATTTATTATGGATCAGATAATTTCTTCATAAGGAGTTTGGGAAGGCTGCTAGTTAAATTATACAGTTAAAGCAAATTGAATATTTGGAGAAACTAGTTAAAAAAAATTTCAGGTCTCTGGAAGGACCTTAAACCTGGAGACAGTTGGAGCCTAGCAGTCTGCATTCTAAGCAGACCTCCAAGAACTTCTTTTATAGTGTACTTTGAACTTGCAGCAGAAGAGGAGTAAGGTGAGCACAAGAAAGAAGTGTTACTTCCCCTCCAAAAGGTTGCTCCTAAGTGCTGTCGTGTCAACCTGACAAAGTGTTAAAACGGTACTGAAGAGAGTAAGCAACAAGAGTCAAAACCTGGGGGCCCCGTAAGGGCAGCAAGGATGAAGATGGCTGCCCTGTTCTATTTCAGCTCTTTTCTCCCAACTGCTTCTCATGAGGTTTTTTTTTTTTTATTTCTACTTATTTTATTTTTGAGACACAGTCTCTCTATGTCCCAAGCTAGCCTCAACTTCGTCATTTTCCTGCTTCTGACTCCTTAGTAGTTAAGCTGACTTACAGGCACATGACTGCATCTGGCTATTCTCTCCATCCCTCTCCACCCCCCATGCCAACCTTGTGTTTTGAGACAGGTCTCACTGTGGCTCCTGCTGTTGGAGACTTACGACGACTTACTATGCATTCCTGGCCTCAAACTCACCGAGGTCATCTGCCTGCCTCGGCCTCCCGAGTGCACCACTACAGATAACTCTAGTCTTTTTTTTTTTTTTTTTTTTTTTTGGAAAGAGCAAGGGCTAATCCAAACAACAGCCATGGAGTTCAGTTTTGCAAAAAAGTTCTCTGTGCAACTGATACCATATGGCATTTTGTCCCCTGTCAGGGTGGAGGTCAGTCTTAGATACCGTAAACATTATCTCGGCAATTTCATTTCTGAAAATGAACAGTTAACAAATGTCACTGCCAAGTTCATCATTTGCAATCACACCAATTAGTGTTTCAGCTCCAATGATGCCTCCTAACAGTATAGGATATCATAAAACAAGACGTAAAAAAAGAAAAGGAAAAATAGAGGAAAAGGAGAAGGGGGTTGGGGGGGTGGACTGGTGGAAAATACCTATAATCACATCAAGGAGGCAGATGGACTGGGTGGGTGGTGGCACCAACTGCTTTTAATACCAGAACTTGGGAGGCAGGCAGATGGATCTCTGAGACTAGAGGCCAGCCTGGTTTACAGAGTTGCACACACAAAAAACAAAAAACAAACAAGAAGCCATTAAAAGATGAGGCAGAAGGATTAGGAGTTTCAAGGTCATCTTGGCTACGGGCAAGTTAAAGCTAAAGGCCTCAAGGAGAGTGAGAGAGAGAGAGAGAGAGAGAGAGAGAGAGAGAGAGAGAGAGAGAGAGAGAGAGAGAGAGAGAGGGAGGGAGGGAGGGGGGGAGGGAGGGAGGGAGGGAGAAAGAGGAGGGAGAAGTATATTGTTGAAAATGTAGCCATCTCACATAGGATAAACATAGATAAAATTGTATCTACATATTTAAGGGAAGCTTGGGGAAGATATACTATAGGCCCAGTGGTCTCCATCCTCCCTCAGTTTCTAGAATTGCTAGGGAATGTTTAAAAATATACCCCTGAAGACAACAAAAAAAAAGAAAAACAAAAAAAAACAATATATACCCTTGCCAACTGTCACCCCTATAACCTCAAGACATAGTTTCCAGTGCTGCGCACAGGCTCTAACATTTTTAAAGGTAAACTCCCCCCATTCTCATGTAGGGCAAGGTTTGTTAGCCACTCTTTCAGTGCCTGGATGTTTGTTCTAGCGAGAATAATTGGAAAACTTTAAATGTCCACATTTTTATTCCAAGGAACATTTTCACTAGGAATGAGCATGTGAAGACATCATTCTATCATCCCACGGCCTAGAAACTATAAGAAAACATTTGTGTGGCTTTATAATTTACAGACTGCCTTCCCATATACTACTTTCCCAGTTAACGACTGTGACAATGTGTAAGAAGTCTCTGAACATAGCTTTTCTGCTAAATAATTTCATGCACGATCAGATCATTTTCTCCCTTCCATCCTTCCCCTTCCTTTCTTTTCTTTTTGCATTTTTAAATAAGAAAAACCGAAACTTGTCAGAACACAGAGGAGATCATCTTTTCTTCATGCATGAATGTCATCAAGATTCCTTAAACATCCTGTGTTGGGATAGGGGCTAAGTGCAGCCTGGGAAATCCAGAGACATTTGTGATTGGAGTAATGATGAGATGAATAAAGTTCCATTTGCAAGACAGGGTTTCTCTGTGTAACATCCCGGGCTGTCCCTCAAATTAACTTGCAGGTGGAGCAGGCTGGCCTCCAAACTCAGAGAGTTACCTGCCTCTGTCTCCTGAGTGCTAGAGATAAAAGCATTCGTAACCACCACCCTATTACCAGTGTTTCTTAGATTCTGAATTACATTCAAATTAACAAAAACTTGTTAAAAATGAGCTCATTTTTGTATAAGGCTTGGTTAGATCTAGGTTCTGCTAGTATATTTATATTTCTTTATTTGTATTTATTTATGTATGTGAAGGTGTGCAAGGGTGTGGGAGGTCAGAGGACAACTTTGAGAGTCAACTGGTTTCCTTCCATCATGTAGATTCTGGAGATCAAACTTGAGTTACCTGGTTTGGTGGCCAGCCCAGGTTCTGCATGCTTAACTAATAGCTCCCTGGTGATGTGTATACTGTTAGTCCACTGATAACCTTGTGAACTGGAAGGGTTCGGACTTAGGGCCATACAGGAGATAAGGACAAATATACCCCCACTCCTCGGGTAAAGCCATCGTGGGACAGCAGAAGGTACATGCACCTTAGGATCACAGAATCTTCAATACCACAGCCGGGAGCTAGGAGCTGGTAAGAGGCCCACATCATTGTATGTAACTCCATTTCTAAAGGCTTTGAGAAAATCCAAGAGTCCTGGGGCAGGATGAGAACAATGTCTAGTCGGTGGCCCAAAAAATACAGATAGTATCTTTAAGAAAGCACCCCAGTTTTGCTTTTTGTTTTGAGCAGACTTCATCCACTTGGCTAACATGCTGGTTCATGGATATGATCTCCAAATACATTAGTTGTCCTTACACATGGATTCCTATTAGAGAGGCCAGCTATTACCCCACAAGGTAACAGAGAAAGGGCCCATAGAGCAGAGTGTGGCGTGGCCACATATCTGACCTCTGAAATAGCCTTTCTAACCCTCACTGGTGCTGGGAGCATGGTGCTGAATGGTCACAAGATGCCATGATTTAGAGCTATGTTTCTTTGTCCTCCCCCAAACCACATGAGTTCATATCATTGAACAGAGACACTGCTGAACAAGGGCTGTTTCTAGCAGAACCCATCAAAAGCCTCTACATCCCAACACATAGGGGTCTTTGAAGCTACATTGCCTTGGGATCTTCAAAGTGAAAGGAGATTGATTCTTTAAAGGAGGAACACACATTTGGAGCTGATGCATCGGATCCATGGTGCCCACTTTGATCCCATTTGGTAGATGAGAAAACTGAGGTTTGGTGACACACTACCATTCCCTCAGCTCACCGTGCAGGATCTAGATATTTTTATATTCTCTGCTGCTTCAGCGTCTCACAGGTTAGGCATCCAGTATTGGAATGGCTCCTCTCACCTCCCTCCCCCCTCCTCTCCTCTCTCCTTACTTTCTTTCTTCCATCCTGTAGCCCAAGTTGGCCTAGAAATCTTGGGTACCCCCTATTCTAGTTTCGTGTTGGGATTACCAAGATGTACCATACTCCAACAATTCTTGCAGTTCTTGGGAAGCATGAATCTAGTGGCAGTGGTCTGACCGGGGGTCCTGAGCCCACTGGTAGGCAATGGGAAAGGTCCGCTGCAGTCCCAGATAAATCGTAGCTCATGCCTGTAATCCCAGTGCCCAGGAGCTAGAAGCAGAAAGAGCAGGGGTTTGGGCCAGCCTGGACTAGAGTGTAAGAGACTGCCTCCTAAAAAGAAGAGCAAAAGGAGGAGGAAGGGAGATGGAAGTGTTCCTTAGACTCCAACTACCACATAAATGAGGCTGGGCTCCTTTTAGATAAAAACTATAGTTGTCATGCAACTCCCTTATTGGACAGCCCCCAAACTCCACAGTTCTTTTTGAACACATTTGGTAACTGCAGGCTCAGGTCTGGGAGGCAGGTGAGTCTTCCCCTCCCTCCAGGGCTGTATTCTTGCAGGGGAGAGGCGAGTCATAAGTCATTTCAGTAGGTAGAGAATATCGCCAGGGGCCTCAGTATCTGGAAGCACACAGAAACCCAAGCTCAGCGAGCCAGCTTAAGAAGGCCAAATGGACCCAGGTAAAACTCAATCAGCCTTCTCCTGCCTGGAGGTACTTGGGCAGACCAGGGTTTGAAGCCATTCCAGCCACATAAGCCACATTGATTCCCTGTCCCTTTATTAAAAAAAACAAAACCAAAAAAAAAAAAAAAAAAACCTTTACCGTGTTCAGGTAATAAATCTCCTACCAACTTGGCTCACTCTTGCTATGCCAAGCCTCTCTCTGTCTGGGTGAAGCAAATGGTCGTGCACACAGGCACGCATGCACTTCACACGCAGGCACAGCACAGGAGGCTGGCCTCACTCAGAGGGTCCGGTTTCACAGCCTTCCTCCCTATAGGGGAAGCTGAGTGGATGGGGTTTCCTTCAGAGCGTGCCCTGAAATTCTGTGTAACGTAATGTTTTTTAAATCCATTTCCTTTGTTCTCTAGGGGAATACATTGAGATATTAACAGTAGAGGATCTGCGTGTAGAATTATAGGGAATGGGTTGTTTTGTTTGTTTCTCACTTTCTTTTCTCCTCTTTCCTTTCTTTTTTGTGTTTCCTTTTTTCTCTCCTTAATTATCTTTTTTGAGTCTCTCCATAATGTTTCTAGGTCACCAATTTCAATGAAACACTTAAAGCCAAGGCGGATGGAGGTTTAGGGCCATAGCTCAGCGTTTCCCTAGCCCTGGGTTCCAGTCCTCAGTGCCCGTAAAATAGGGTATGGTTGGGCCCACGTGTAGTCTCTCAGCACTTGGGAGGTGGAAACTAGGAATCAGGAGTTCAGGGTCATTCCCGTTAGATGCTGAAACTAACCACAACACATAGAGACTCTGCCTCTCCGAGGAGAAAGGGGATTTTCTTTGTGCCAGCAGCCTTTTAGTTCCGTGTCTTGGAATGGGAGGTGGCATGAAATATCTTTAAGGCTTGGAGGGCATCTCGGTTTGATAGGGCCATTACAGGTTCAGTTCCCAGCCCCGTGGAGACTTTCTAAGCTTAGGATACTAGGCAAATCATTTAACCTCAGCCAATAGTAATTTCATCTGCAGCACGGGAGTATTAATGCCTGTCAGTTGATGCAATTGGTAGATGAATGTCAAATAAGAAGGAGCGCACTAGAAAGGCATGAATTCACATCCATGTCAACAGAGGAGAGTCAACAGCTCAGCAGGTCCAGTTTAGCACCTTAGCTGGTTCTCCCCCAGAGGGGCATTAGGTCACTTGGGTCACCAGCAGAGATACTGATCAATGACAGAGGTAACTTCCTCGATTATCAGATACAAGGCTCCACTTAATCGTTCTTGGAATCATTCCAGGAGGAAGCCAGCTGTCATGCCATGAGGACATTCAAGTGGCATTCTAGGGGTCTGAGAGCCAGGAACAAACATCTCTTGTCAGCATGCCAGCCTTGTGGATGAGCCTTGCAAGCAGATCTTTCAGCTAGGAAACTCTAAGATGGCTTTAGCCCCAGGTGTCATGGTGCCTCCCACCTCAGGAACAACTCCAAGCCACATCTGTCCACAAGCCACTCCCATTTCCTGACCCACAGAAACTGTTCAGCTATTAGATTTCAGTACAATCTTTAGGCAGTGATAATCCACCCTTCAGCTTTGCAGCCATCGAGGAGCTTGGGGACCAGGCAGGCTTTGGGAGGAGCAATTTACTCTAAGCAAATTTAATTTCCTTTCGGTGAAGTGGCCAGGCGTGGGTAAAGGGAGTCATAATGTGTCTCCCGCCTCAAGAGGAACTTTAAAGTGAGTACACCTTTACTCTCATCAACATGGGGTGGGGATGAGCAGCAGTTCAGTTGATTTAGCCCCTGGGAAATGGATTCTATAGCTAATTCAGAGACTGCAGGGAGGCAAAACAAGGGGTTAGTGCTATGGTAGAATGTGGCACCCCAAATTCATGTTCTGGCGTGTAAGTCTCGGAAGTGGTGCCTTTGGGAAGGGTGCCATGAGAGGAGGGCATGAAGATGATGCCCCATGAATGGAATAACAGTACAAAAGGACTTCCATTTGCCAGCACAATTAGCTAAGCCCATTCTAGGTCTTCACCAGCGTTTGAATCTGTCATCACATGGATGTTAAACTTAGAAGACATTTGAACTCTCGAGAAACCAATTCTATTGTATATAAATTACCCAATTTGTGATATTTTACTGTTGTAACACCAAACATATTAAAACAGACACCAATACAGTACCAATAACACAATACTATCACTGGTAATGCAGTGTTACTCTGATAATGCACCTCAACTCTCCATAGGAGAACCCCATTTCTCCAGAATTCAGTCATCATCCTTCCCTTTAATAAATGAAGAAAGCAAGTTTAAATTTTTACCCCCCCCACTGGCAATACTGACCTACCTCCTCCAAAGATTCTAGGTTTCAGGAAGCTGTGCCTTCTTCTTCCCAATGAGCAGGGACCACAGTCACCAATCTCCTGGCTCGGCCAATATCTGCGACCCCCTGAGGCTGCTGTTCCACCTCCCTCCTTACCTGCCATCCAGCATCTTCCATGTTGCAAAATACCAATGAACCGAAAGGAAGCTTGTTTCTGAAGCAGTAGGAAAAAAACATCTCTGTTACAACAGGACCCAGCTCCTAAGCTCAGGGTAACAGCAGAGGCTCACCATCCCTTGACACAATCACTGGTTCCCATTCTCCAAACTGCTTCCTCCCTCAGGGTGCTCAATCTATCCCATTTCCCATACCCAGATTCCCAGTTTTCTCAGAACTCCAATTCCTATTACTCTCTTGGCATCACCTCACTCTGACTTGCCTTTCCGACAGGGAAGAGCTAGCACACCACATCTGGGTAGCTAAGCTCAATGTCCATCATCATCTCTTATGACTCTTCCTACCCTTGCTGCATGTCGACAAGAGCCAGTCAAGGGCATTGGGTTGCCAAAGACCAGGACCAGTGGAAAGATCTGGGGCTGTTCCCAGCCCTCTTCTGTAGCTAGGCTGGCAATTGCTAACCCTAAGGAGAGCACCAGGAGACTTGAAGTGAGCCTGCTCAAAGCTTTGGAGGAAGGAAGCACAGGTAGAGTTGGTTCCTAGAGGGCTTATACGTAGGAGCACTAGCTCATTAGCCCTGAAAAGCTGCAGGGCAATCTTCCCTGGGGTGCAGGGGAGGGGGGCAGGGCCACAAGCCCTATGAGGTCATTTCCAGGTGGGTGAAAACTTCACCAGGCACAGCCTAACAGTGGGCACGCCCCCACCATACCCATGTAGACTTTCCTTTTTCTTTGCCATGGTTTGTCTAGAGAGCCAATGGGAGCCCAAACTCATGGGGATTTCCCTTTGAGCAAACTCTCGGCCAGAAAACAACTACCTTCCCATCTTACTGAAATCTTTTTCCATCAGAGTTCATCTTAAAAAAATTGGGTCACAGTTTGCACCAAATGTTTTTTTTTCTTTTAAAAGGGGCATTTGAGTGGTGGAGAGAGCTCATAGGTTAGGGCACAGGCTGCTCTTCCAGAGGACGTCGGTTCAATTCCCAAAACCCACATGGAATCTCGCAATGTTTGAAACTCCAGTCTCAAGGGACCCAACATCTTCTTCTGGCCTCCAGGGAGCACCAGGCATGCAGACAGAACACCCATCACAGAAAATAAAGTTACGCAAATAAACAAAACCCTAAGGTGGTATTTGTCGGGCTTCTTTGTGGTGATAAAATCTGTGATGCAAACTCATTACAAAAAACCTGGAAACCAGGCCAAAGAAGAAATAAAAATTATACATAATGTCACACAGAGACCATCGTTAGAGATCATAGTATGTTTTCTGTCTTTTGCCCATAAGTGTTGTTCATTGTTTGTTCAGCTTTCATTCATTTGTAGTTACAAACTGTATATCCCTGGATGGTCTAAAACTCACGGTGTAGACCAGAGTGGCCTACAAGTTACAGATATCCTCCTACTCTCAGTCTCTCAAGTGCTGACATTAAAGTTGCCCCACCATGTTTAGTTCATATTTTAAAATCATAGTTATATCAAAAAGTTCCGAAAATCTTTTTTGTTAAGAGTATGAAGGGAGATGGGTGGTGGTGGTGCACACCTTTAATCTCTGTTTGAGGGCCAGCCTAGTCTACAGAGGTGAGTTCCGGACAGGCTCTAAAGCCACACAGAGAAACCCTGTCTTGGAGAAGAGAAAAGAAAAAAAAAAAGAGTATGAGGGGTACACACAGGTGGCTGGCCAAGCGAGGGTGGGCAGAAGGGTTTGAGGAGTATTCTGTCTACATATTGAGTTCTAGGCCAGCCAGGGCCAGTTTTTTAAAGACAAAAGAAGGAAAAACGAAGAAAAGGGGTGGAAGGAACTCCAGTCTAGCTTCAGCGAACTCAGTTTTGATTTTACCCTTACTGGAAGACAGGTTCTAGATTCTAGTTGTAGCTAAATGCTCATTGGTGGATGCTATGACTCATTTCCCATGGCTCACTGAGTCCTCTAAACAACCCATTGAAAGAGATATTAGTAGCATGTCATTTTACAAAGGGAGCCAGGTTCCAAGTTAAATAACATGCCACCAAAGGACAACTAACATAGATCAGTTAGGATGTTATTAAAGCAACTCCCACTCCACAGTTTGCTTACCCCCTTCGATGTCAGTTCCTTAACAAAAAGCAGAACTTCTTATAGTATTGGTTGATTGATTGAATGATTGATTGATTCATTTTGGTGGGATTCTATTATTGTGCCCAGGCTGATCTTCATCCTCTGAGCAGAAGAGTTTTTGGGTGGCTGGGACACAAGGACAGCTCATGCCTGGCTAGAGTGGGACTATTTTAATCAGACCAGAATATACTGGTTCAAAAAAAGGATCACACTTCCTTCTGACCTCCTACAACATTTCGCTTTTTCTAAAATATGGAGAGGAAATGAAAGAGGTCAAAGATGTACTTCTAGCAAACACTGCAACAGGCTTCCTAGGAACTGCTGCTATTTCGAGCTTAAAGGTCAGCTGGGGTGTCCTTGGGACAGAGGCAACTACACTACAGAATTCATGCTTTCTTATTTTGTTTTACTTTTTGTGTTTTAGAGATATGGTCTTCCTCTGTAGCCCAGGCTGACCTTGAACCCTTCCATACTTCTGTCTCTCTCACAGGATACAGGTATACAATACCAGCCTCAGTTTATGTATGCCACAATAATTAAGAACTTCTACTCTGACTTTCAGGCACAGTGTTGGTAGAGCCTCCCACTTGCCCCCTGTGCATGTAGCCAGGGAGCCCATGAAAAGTGGTAAAGTAGCAGCATAACTCCTAAAAACAGACAGACAGACAGACAACACACACACACGAGAAGGAGGAGAGAGGGAGACCGAGAGAAAGAGAGGCTAATCGCTCTGAGATGAGTTTGAGAGATAGCTCATTTGTGCCGGTGCTAGCTACTTTTCAGAGTTCAGTTTCTAGAAGCCATGAGAGGGTTCACAACTAACTCAGTTCTGGGAATATGATACCCCTTTCTGCCATCCATAGCCACTATACTCACATGGTGTACTCACACAGACACATAAATATAAATAAACAATAAAAATAAACTTTTAAGCTGGGCATAGTGACCCATGCCTTTAATCTCAACATTCAGGAAGAAGAGGCTGAGTGATCTCTATGGGTTCAGGCCCAGCCTAGTCTATCTAGCAGGTCCCAGGCCAACCGGATTACATTAGAGATCTTGCCAATAATAATAACCTTATCCTTCTACAAAAAGAAAAAGTGCCATATTTGGCGGGTCATTTGGCAGTGTAAGCAATAGAAGGACTTGGTTCAATCCAGACCAAGAGACTGGGGTCAATCCAGACAAAGGAAATTCATGGAAGGATGTTGGGTATGCATGCACGAGCAAAGGGAAGGCTAAAGGGTCAGGCCAAGAGCCACGTGACACCCAACGGTTCCAGAACATTCTTGGCAGCAGAGGCGCTCAGCAGTCTCTCGCTGGTTGGAATGAGACACTCCAGCCCTCTGCTTCGTTGGGTTCAGGACTCATGAGTCAGATGTCAATCAGGAGGCAGCTTCCAGTGAGCCTGTGAGTGTCCCAGCTGCGGAAGCAAGAGGCCTCACCTGGCTCACCAGACAATACTAGAGAGTAACTGGCAACAGAGATGAACTTGAGACTGGGCTCACCCCTGATGGTGGAGGCCAAGCCCTACACATGCTGGCAAGCCCTCTCTGTAAGGACTCGGCATTGTGCGGCCTGCCCCTGTCACCTGGCAGAATGCACTCAGGCAGTACTCTGGTCAGCCCAGGGTTCCAGGTACTAGTCTGCACCAGGTGTAAAGGACCCCTTTAAAACGACAGACCCCTGCCCTTATGATCTCTTTTGCTCTTCTCTTCTCCTCACCTCTTTCCTCTCTTCTGCTCCCGCTTCTCTCTGTGTCTCTTTTCCTTCCCCCTTCTAAATAAACTTCTTACTTAAGCTCTGTCTGCCTAGCGTGTTATTCCCTCCACCAAGGTCACCTTACCTGCTACAGAACCTGCTGTCTCTTCCAGTGGTGGGTCCCACTCGGGTTCATCCCCTTCTCCAGCTTTATCCCATAACTGTAACAAAAAACAATAGTCCCACTAAGCTAGATGTCCAGCCCAGTTCCTGGTGCTTTTGGAGAGGAGAAAGCCCTGACTATTAAGGCTCAGACAATCCTGAGTCTAAAATCCCTTTCCATCCATTCTCTCTGATGCTAAGCGGCTCTCTGAATCCCAAACTTCTAGGACACTCAAGTCCTATACACCTACCTACAAAGGTTAATTCAAGGACCAGAAGCTTTTCTACCACCTAGGAACTTGCTAGAACTGTGTTTGCACCATGGACAGAATAACCAATCTACACTACAATAAGATCCCAAGTCTTCTATTACTGAGTTTGCAGATTCTCTTACTGATACATTTTCCTCTCTCTCCAGCTGCTGTGGATTAATCTTCTGTACTCTGTAGTATATATTACTCTCATTAGCTAATAAAAAAGCTGATTGGCCTATAGCAAGGGCAGAATAAGGCTAGGTAGAAAAGCCAAAGTGAAAATGCTGGGGGGAAGAAGGACACAGTCAGGAGACACAAACCGGACACCAAGGAAGCAAGACATACTAGGGGACAGGCGAAGCCACGACACAGGCAATACACAGATTAGTAGAAATGCGTTAATTTCAGTTGTAAGAGCTAGTTAGTAACAAGCCAGAGCTATCGGCAGCATGTATAATTAATATAAGTCTCTGTGTGGTAACTTTGGAAGTGGCTGCTAGGTCAGGGAAATTCTGTCTACACCCACTCTTCCCTTAAACAAACAAAACCCTGTTATTGTTATGTGAGCACACTGTGCATAGGGGCCAACACCTGTGCTTTGAGCACACATTAAGACAGATTAAATCTTTTTAGATGTGTGTATTTATGTGTTTTACTTGAATATATGCCTTACTTTTTACATGCATGCTTGGTGACCATAGAGGTCAGAAGAAGGCATCAGACTACCTGGAACCAGAGTTAGAGACCATTGTGAGCTCCTTTGTGGGTGCTGGGAATTAAACATGGGGCCTCTGGAAGAGTAACACATGCCATCTTTCTAGTCCCATGGTATTTAAAAATTTTTAATTGTGTGTGTGTGTGTGCGTGTGTGTGTGGTACCCTAGGTAGAATAGAGGCATCAGATCTCCCTAGGAGCTAAAGTTACTACTATCTGGTGTGGATGCGGAGCACTGAGCTCTTGTGAGAAATACATGCTCTTAACCACTAAGCACTCTTTCCAGACCACTCTGTCTGAACTGGTTCTCTTTTCCCACCTTTCCATGGGTTCTGAGGACAGAACTGTGGTCACTAGGCTTGCAGGCATCTTTAACCGTTAAACAATCTTGCTGGCCCCTCCACCTCTTTGCAGATCTGCCCATTCTCAAGCAGCCTCAAGGAATCCCTCCTCTACATCCAAAGGGAGGAGGGGAGCTGTGATTGGAGGCTGTCTTTGGGTGGGGATGGGAGTGGGGGTGTGAGAGATAAGCTGAAGGAGAAACTCCCAGACTAATGATTTCTGAACAAGAACAAAGCAGACCCAGGCTGTGTCCTCAGGAGCTCCTGATGCAGGAGGAGTTGGCTAGGGTACAGGAGGAGTCTGAATGGATACAGGAGGGCTTCAGGGGGTCACAGCATGGTTCCTCGGGCTCACCAGAGTCTACCGCTGCTGCAGCCACAGTGAGGAACAAGAAAAATCTAAGTTTTACCAGGCTGTACAGGAATCTTCCAGCATCATTCCAAAGCCCTACTCAAGTTTGCAATAGGGCCAGGGTCCTCAGGGCTACTCTGTTCGCAAAGCAGACAGGGAGAAGTACCGGGAGGAGCTTAGGGTCATTGCAGATGTAAAGCTTTCTGCTGGCAAACTGATCAGCGGAGGATGACCGGAAGTGCTGACCTCCATCTTCGGGTTACAGGTGTGTGCCACCACACCCAGGGTTTAGCCCGTACTAGGTGTTATAATTTATTTTAAAATGGTGGGAAGGAGTCGTGCCCACTGGCAATAGGGCTCACACATGGGAGGTTTATTGGAAAGGAGAAGGGGCAGAAAGGGGGCAGAGAAGGGGGCAGAGAGAGGGCAAAGAAGGGGCAGGGGTGGGGACAGAGACAGATCCCAGGGGATAAGAGTGGCAGACACAGAGAGACAGAGAAAGGAGAGGAAGGAAAGGCAGGAGAAGGAGGAGGAGGAGGAGGCAGACACACGCTTGCACACACAGTGCGGTAGAGTGTAGGTGAGGCCCACCCTTTATAAGGGAAAGTCGTGAATGTGCACAGGTGAAGCTCTTAGTAACTACAGCTGAGACTGTATCCGTCAGGACCCCAAGGGCAGGCCAGTACATGCCTGAATACTAACACTGGGGATGGAGCCCAGGTCCCTGTGCATACCCAGCAAACCCCCTTCAACTGAGCTGCAGCCCCAACCTCTGAATACAGACCCCAGCTCTAGAGTCCAGGTACCAATCCATCTCTCATCCTGCACAAGCAGCTTTCCCCCTTGTCCCTCTTGAGTCATTTCTCAGGAACTTGGTGGCAGCCACTTGGCTGAAGGCATCTGTGAGAAGGAATGTCCATGCTGGTGACCACAGTCAGGGGTGTGGTTGCATGGGAGTAATTGTAGTCAGTGACAGATTGTGGCCTTAGCTGCAGTGGGTGTGGCCATGAAACAGATGGGAAGGACCCAGACTCTCCCTAGCGCAGGCTTTAAACACTGGTAAAAGTTTGCTAAAGGCTGTTCCCTTAATGATGAGCCTTTATTGTAAACACTCCTTTTTAATGTTTATTTTTTCCCTTAAGTAAGCTAAGATGATGAGGCCAGTGGTTTGACTCTCTCACTGCAGTTTCTAAATCCTTCCCTAGTGCCCTGTCTTGAGCTGAGGACTATTAGCTAAGCAGCTCCTTGTTGGCAGCCAACTGAGCTGTCTTCCTAGCAGCCTCCCCTTCACCCCTCTTGCCTGAGCCCTCCACAAACACCTTATGGAAGCTACAATGCAACCATAGATGTTTGACATTGAAGCCCCGGTCTGGCTCCAGTAGGCACTGTCCCAGTTACAATCATTTTAAGTAGCTTGAACACACACACACACACACACACACACACACACACAGAGGTGTAGTGAGATAGTCCTTCTGTGGCACTGACCATGCCCATTGGGGGGTGGAGCCATGGGCGGAAGTGACCTGTGGAAGGGAGGGTCGGAGGGTCGAGGGGGCGAGGAAGGCGCTCTCTTTCTGGCGTGACTCGGACAGGGAGAGGATCGGTTGAATTCCTGGTGTTCATCTGTCTAGGTTGTAAGTTATTTCTCCCTGAATAAACATCTATTCGGCCTATTTGTTTATCCTGGTCCTTATTTACCGCGATACAGAGGTGTGAGCTGAGGTTACAGGCAGTTGTAAGCCACCTGTGTGGATGCTGGGAAGTTTCAGGAAGAACAGTAGGGCTCTTAACCACTGAACCATCTCTCCAGCCCCTCTTTGTCATCTTAAATATTGGTGAAGTCTAGGAACTGTGTTCATCCAGGCCGAGGGGAGTCCTCCCCCTGGTTGTCAGAGGAGGTCCACAAACACAGTTCATTTATGAAGGACTGCCCTGAGCCAGAGCAAACACTCTTGCCGCCTCCCTTTCTGTCTCTTGTCACTTTTTGACAGGAGAGACTCCTTCAGATGGCAGCATTGGTCTTGGAAAGGTTTCCTGGGTTTTTTTGGGCCCCAATTCTGATCGTAAGCTGAGGTATCTAAGTAAGACAAGGGTTACAGGGTTGATGGAGATCACAGTGGAAGGATCACAGGGGCAGGGGTAGCATTAGCAACAGTGGCTGTAATGAGAATGTTACTGAGGAGTCTAGAAAGCATGTGGGGAAGAAAAAACAAGCAGCAGAGAAGATAGAGGGAAAGAGGATAATGAAAGTGGAGGAGAGAGGGAGGAGAGCCAAGCCTGAGGAAGAGAGGGGGCTTTTGAGAAGTCAGAGATGCAAAATGGAGCCAGGATGCTCTAAGTTCCAGGGAGATGTTAAGCCTTAGGGGCCAACACCCCACACATCAGGAATACTGTCATTACCAAGGACCAAGGAGAAACAGAGAAGAGAGAGCTGTAGCACTAGTTGCTGTAGGAGATGAAGGTCCTAACACCAAGGCCTACCTGAATGTTGTGACACCACAGTACCTGCTACTTCTTCTGGAAGCCAAGGATTACAATGGCTGCCAATGCTAAAGAGCTGGTGATTCAAGCCTAGAGCAATACCTACAGCTATAATAAGCATTTGGCTGCTGAAGCTTGAGGCCACTAGCTCTCAGGGCTCAGAGCTCTAAGCTTAGGGGACTGCCAGTCAGCCCTTCAGCCTTGAACACCAATGAGCCCAGAAGTGCCAGCTCTGGAGAGCTGCTTGCTTACTATGACAGAGCAAAGGGCCCCAGCCAAGATTATCAAGAGTTGTGGCTAGTGGCTATGGGCATGGCCACCAGCCTCACACTGGGAACATGAGCACCACTACCTAGCCTCATCTCAGTGATCTAGGGGGATTGTGTTCCCGGTGGTCAAGCACATGTACAGCTTTAGAAGCAGAGCCAGAGGAAAAACTCAGCAAAAGTGATGGCAGGAAGGACCTACTTAGGTCAGTGGCCTCTGAGGACCCTGGGGGAAGAGCAAGGAAGATATCTCAGTTATGCACCTGGGTGTTTTCTGTTGCTGCTGGTGGTAGGAAGAGATCCTGCACGGGGATGGCCTGAGGCACCTGTGCCTTTTCTAGAGGGAGACCTGGACTCAAGTGAGTGTTAGAGGCCCAGACCCACCCACCCCAGTCAGCAACATGACCCACCCTGCCTTTCCCATTGTTCAGGCCTCCCTAGCAACATTGGGGGTGTGTAGGGGTGACTAGCACCCTGCCTTCTCCACCTCATACTTCCTGTTCAGAGTGATCTCTTCCCTTCCATCAGCCAGGAGCCAGCAAAATGCGAGCATAAGAGGCCCAGCTGATCCTCCCAAACAGGGACACTCAAATTCAGTTTCAGAGCTGCTGAACACTTGGTTGGTGGCCAAGGAGTTAATGGTCGTGAGGCTTTCAGGAAAGACACGTGTTGTGCTCCTGGAAAAGGTATGATTTACATTTCTGCGACACTCTCCAGTTTCAAAAGCCACTCAGAAATGCCAGTACCTCAGTTTTATTTCGACACTTGTACCTTCAGAGAAAGCATGTCTCAAAAATAAAAACAAAACAAAAAAAAACAAACAAACTTTCAAACCAGGGGCACTTCAAGAAGCCAGAATCCAAAATATTAAAAAAAATAATGGTGAACTAACTAAACAAATAGGGTTTTTGAAGATAGTCTGAGCCTAGCACCATGACATCTGGAATCTCTTCATTAATGCAGACAGAAAGGCTTCCTAACCATTCATTGTCAATCACTCTTCCAAGAAGGGCAAGTTATCTTGTGTGATGCCTATAGTAGCTCTAGGGCAAGAGTTCTCAGTGGGACATGAGCCTCTACCTACAAACACGCAGGTGATGTTCAGGCATCCAGAAGGTGGAGGAGGCCAAGGATGAGGTAAACATGCTGCGGTGCTCAGGACAGGCAAAGAACAGGGTGAGAGGTAGAGCTAACTAATGACTCCACTTAACAGATGAGAAAATGGGGTACAGAAGAGCCACTTCAAGACATGTAGACTTGGGGTTGTGGCATAGCTCAACGGTAGGTGCTTGCCTAGCATCCAAAAGGCTTTAGATCCAGTCCTCAGTAGCACAGGAATGTGCACATAGAGATCCCTAGGTATATGATCAAAGATAATAAGCAGAAAGAACATGTACAAGAGCCCGAGGACAGTCACCCACACTTGCAATGGAGGAGAAAGCATGGGGAGCTGGGCTCTCTGTCCCTAGACTTTTCTGCTTTGGGGTCTTGTTAATGGGTGGTTGGTGGATCTAACTGAATCCATGCAGGGCAGCAGGGCAGGGTGCAGGGTGTCTGGCCTCAGCCACCCTCAGACTGTAGTGACCCCACACTTCCCTTTACTTCCTTCCTCTCTGTGGTTTCAATTTGCACCTGTATCTCTAACTTGGAGGAGGGTCTCTGCCTTCACCCAGCTCATAATTTTGAATGCTTAGTCACCCCTAGTGGAAATTTTTGAAAGGTTACAAGGATTAGGAGGTGTGGCCCTGTTGGGAGAAGTGTGTCACTGGAGGTAGGCTTTGAGGTGTCAAAACCCTACAACAGGCTCAGTTTCTCTCTCTTCTCTCTTTGCTATGGACCAGGATGTAGGTCTTAGATACTTCTCCAGCACTATGCCATGCTCCTTGCCATGCTGTTAAGGGACTAAGCCTCTGAAACTGAAGTCCCCAATTAAATGCTTTCTTTCATGAGAATTGCCTTGTTCATGGTGTCTCTTCACATCGATGGAAGAGTGACTAAGTCGCGGATTCCAGGCTGGCCTCAAACTGTCTGTCTAGTCCAGGGTGACCAAGAACTTTTGATCCTCCTGCTTCTACTCCCACATGATAGATAAGATTACAGGTGTGCACCACCAACCATCACTGTGTTTATTGCATGCTGGAGAGGAATCCCAGGGCTCTGTGCATATTAGGCAAGCACACTCCCAGCTGAGTCCCCAGCCCATTCACATTGTTTGTAGGGGGAGAAAAGCCAAGGAGTGTCATTGAGTAAACATTGACGGCACTTTCTATAAACTTTACACTTTCCAGTGCTCCACATTCTGAATGGAAATACATTACTAATACCGGAAACAGCAGCTAATCTAACCAGAATATTAAAAGAAAAAGGAAAAGCCCACATGACAAGAGAAATGGATGCTCACAGAAGGCAGGACCTCAGAAGGCTATGCTCCAAATAAAGCATGGGTAGGGAGAAATAAATTGAGGGTGTTTTGTTTAAAGAAAACAGCACTGCAACAATGAATACCGGTTGCTACCCAGCAACCTAGTTGAGCCTATCAGGAAATATTGCACAAAGGACTACAGAACATGGGGAGGGAGGTCCAGGAGCTTTCTAAGAGGCTGGGAATGGAGGGGGTTATGGCCAGTAGCTGCCTCTGCTCACCTCTGTGTTCACTAGGCCAGTGCCACATTTGCATAAACCACTCAGCAAAACAAAAGCCCCGCAGGTAACTTGAACCCTGGGTTTGTGGAAAGCTGTGTGGGGTGGGAGTTTATGGGGATTGCAGTGTGTGGCTGCAACCCAGGGGTATCACTGCCAATCCCTGGCCCCTTCCCCCTCGGCAGCAGAGGGGGTTTCATCTTCCCACTTCTAGAGGATCCCCTGTCACTAGAGCTTTGTCAGGGTGCTTTGGTGGTCCACTTAAATTGTGCTTCCTCGTCACTTCCTAGCTCAAGGGTTGAGCCAGGAGGCTCCCTGTCCCAGTGAAAGAGAAAGAGCTGAGAATAAAGAGGCCATTGATTGGCGTGAAAGTCGCCAAGCTGCCTTTGACCTCTGCCAGGGACAAGGCCCTTGAAAGCCAGGCTTCTATGGAGAGGGAAAGGTATTTCTTAACTGCTCATTTCCCTCTCCTCACCAACTCGGATGGAAAGCTCTCAGGGAGTTGTTCCTAATCAGCCACTCAACACCCCTGCAACATCCATTCTGTCTGCCCACACACAGTGCCTGGTGGGTTCTGGATGCTTTGGACCCATTAGTGTTCAGGCACAGCTCTCTCCGGGTTCCAAATCCCTCCAGGCCCTACAGCCATCACACAGATGTTGCTTCCTGTGGGCACTGTCCCACATGGGATGAAAAGGGCCAGCTTTTGTCAATGAGTTTTGTCATTTGCAAGTGTGTGTGTGTTATAGTGTATGACCGTATACACATGTATACACAGGGAGTGCTCATCTTCACATGTGCATGTTGTCCTCTAAACAGGGTCATGCTGTACTAGGAGGGTGGGTAAAAAAAAAAAAAAAAAAAAAAAAAAAAAAAAAAAACCCAAGGTCAAATTCTAGAGAATGGAGATCTAGAATCACCCAGAAAAAAATGACAGAGGAAGGGAAGGATCAAAGAAAGTGGATCCCATCCCCAGGCAAGTGTGAGGAAGCTGATGATGCTGGGCATCTGGCCTCTGACTTCAGCGCCCAGACTCTCTAGACCCTGTGCATCAGTGCACAGGCGGTAGGAGGCTATAAGTAGAGGAGTCCAAGAAGATCTCTGGTGCTATATGGCCTCAAGTGACACATAGGATGTCCAGAATTTCTCCTGGGCCTAGGAGGTGGGGCCAGGCAGGTGCCAAAGAGCTCTGGCCTGTGATGAGAACCAACAGGCTGCCACAGGCAAGGAATGTAAGGCTAGGGAGCAAAGAATCTGGGATCTGGGTGCTGGCCAGGGCTTGCACCAGTCCCAGGGATGCCTGTAAGCAACTTAGAAGGCTGCTCCTCCTCTGACTCATGCACGCAGTCCCAGGGCTCATGGCTTGGCTCAAAAAGGATTGGCTAGAGTTCAGCCTCTAATTGGAAGCCTGTGTGAAGAGCAACCCTTCCACCTGTTATGGATGATTCCCATCCCCCAACATAGCTGCATAAAGCAATGCCAGCCAAGTATCCCTTAGGGTTCCCAGCACAGGAAGATGCTCACACCAGCATTGTTAGGGGAGCCCAGAAGGGTCCTGATTCTTCTATTTCTTAGTCTCCCCCTATATAAGCACCACCCCACAAGCCCAGTGTGGGGTGGAGAATCAGGGGGTGGGGGTGGGGGCTGGATGGGTAGGGGAGAACCAGGATAGGGAGGTGGGGCTCCTATTATTCTACTACATAGTGTCAGAAGGACATCAGAGATGGCTGAGTTTGGGCAGGATAATTTATTCCCCTCTCTATTCTGGGCAGAGACATGCTTGGAGAGAGTGTGATGAGAAAAACTTCATTTCTTTGCATATCCAAGTACTAGGTAGACAATAGTGAGTCTCTTCCCTCTTGCAGCCTCCCTGGGGAGGGTACCAGTACCTCTTAGAGGCAGGCAGGCAACTGAGTATTACTATAACCATCCTAGCAGGAAAGGAAGCTCTCCCAGGGAGCTCAGTCTCCGGAGGCAATGCACCTCAGTATACTGGCATTTCCCTGGGAACGTCACGTGTCAACCTGGGAAAGGGAAATACTGGCACCAATCTGACTATTCTGACTACCTTCTATGGAGGAAATACTTTGAATGGTGACAAGGATATAGATCACTGATGGGCAGGACCACACCCATATCAGGACTACTTAGCTATATGTAACTCCTGAAACACCATATGAAGACTGTAATGATGGGGCAGGTATATATGCCATTACTTTATTTGTCCTTCACAACAATAGCAATACTGAATAAGTCTCCTTATTCTGCTTCTATTATAACTGTGTTTAATTGAGGCTGGGTGGTCTAGCCTGGCTTATTAGGTCTGCCAGAGCCCAGGCTCAGACCCCAATAACGCTGGTAACATTGCTCTAGAACAGTCCTCGACTTGTTGGATTCCCAGCCTTGTTGTTCAGAGAGCATTCACATATCCTCACATTTGGTCATCTGTAAATAATGACAACAGATGCCTAGTCCTTGCTGATGTCCTACCTCTGGGTCATACCAATGACAGGGATATATAGGAATGTACCTGAGGGAAGAGAGCTCCCTGTGGGCTGGGGAGTACAAGAGACAGAGGAAAATGCCTTGAGCCTGGAGTGTTCATGAATTTCAGAAGAAAAGAGATAGCCTTTCAGACAGGGAGAGAGTGTGCTAATTACTCATTGCGGTCTAACAAATCGCTTCAATACTCAGCCATTTCAAACAAAACTGTGACCTGTCTCCATTTGTGTGGGGTCAGGAACTTGTAATTGACTTGGGTAGGTTGTGGCTCTGGGCATCTCAGGAGCTTGTACTCAATCAGACTGTTGGTCTGAAGGCCAGAGTAGGGGGGCTGTTTGTGACTCTAACTAAGCTTACTGTTGCTGAGGGTCAAAGGTAGCACCTTACATCTGATCCAAGAGAGTGCTGCATGAAGATGAGGGTAACTTGGATGACCTAGGTTGGAAGTCACCCACAATCATCCCATTGTCCCTTACTGATTTCAATACTCAGCTCTACACATGCAACATGAACACCAAGAGATGGGGATCCCTAGGGAGCACAATTGATGCTGGGCCCCTCACTTGAGTATCCTAGGCCCAGAGGCAGGTTCGGGGGTGTGAAATGTGCAGGAAACAAGTTTGTCTGGAATGTTCTCTGCATTCTCTGTAGACTCCAGGTACAGTCCAGCCACTCTGATAGCAAGAGTAGTAAGCAATGGTATACATTTGAAGACATATGTGTGCTGAATCTCAGAGCTGATTGTCAAGAAATTATTCCCCCGTACGTGACTATGAACACACACACACAATGTGTGCATGTGTGTATGTTTATGTGTATATGTGTGTGCATGTGTATTATGTATATGTGTGCATTTGTGAATGTATATGAGTGTGTTTGTGTGTATGTAAAGCATATGTGTGTGTCCCTGTGTGAGTAGAGATGAGCATACTTACCTAACTATGCACATTTAGAGGCTAGATTGATGTCAGGATGCCCTTTATTACCTTTGACCTTATTTTTTAAAATAGATTTGTTAACTTTGTTTTTATTTTTCAAAACAGGGTTTCTCTATGTAACCTTGGCTGTCTTGAAATTTGTTCTGTATATTAGGCTGGCCTCAAACTCACAGAGATCCACCTGCCTCTGCCTCCTGAGTGCTGGGATTAAGAGGTGTGCATCACCACCACCCAGCAAGATTTGTTAATTTTTAAATTAATGTTCATTTGTGTGTGCCTGCATGAATTTATATGCCCCATGTGTGTGCAAGTGCCCAAGTCTGATCCTCTGAGACTGGATGGAGTTGCAGGCAGTTGTGATCCACTAATGGAACCCAGGTATTCGTCATTATGCCCTTAACTGAGGGAGCCCTGTCTCCAGCCTCTCTATCCTGATGGGTTTTTGGTTTGGTTGGTTGGTTTTGGTTTTGTTTTGAGGCAGGGTCTCCCACTGAACCTGGAACTTGCCATTTCGGTTAGATAGGCTGGCCAGCAAGCCTCAGGATCCACTGGTCTCTATCTCTCTGTCACCTGGGTCACAGGCTTTACACGTGTGCTTGAGATTCTGAATTCAAGCCTCCATGCTGGCACAGCAAGCATTTTACCCACTGAGCCATCTCTTTATTCCTCCTTCAAAAAACATATTATTTCACTTAACATGTATGAGTGTTTTGCTTGTATGCATGCATGTATGTGGACGCCATACATGCCAGGTGCCCAAGAAGGTCAGAAGACTGTGTTTGATTCCCTTGAACTGGAGTTACAGATGGCTGTGAGCCACCATGTGGGTGTGGGGAAGGAAAGCCAAGTCTTCCATCAGAGTGGCAAGTGTTCTCCACCCACCCCTGAGCCGTATCACTAGGCCCGTTTTATGTAGGACTGTAGGATTACATTTTAAAAGCACATTACAGAAAAGAAAGGAAATCACTATTAAATAACTTAGAAAATTCACTTTCCTTCTTTTTTCACTTACCAGGCACTTTCTTCTTTTCCTTTCTTTTCTTTCTTTTTTGTGGTTGTTCTATTTATTTTCCTTTTATTTTAAAAGTGGTTCATGGCTTACATAGTTTCTGAAAGTCAGAAACACCGGACATTTTCCAGAGTTGCCTGCTCTTCTTGTCTGACACCCAACTCCAAAGAACTAACGGAGAATGGAACTGAGCTGCCTACCTGGAGCGGGGTCTCTGACACAAAGTGATGAGCAACTGGGGCTGGGCCACTGAAAGGCCAACTGCCCAGCCTTCCACCAAAGCTATACTATAGGCAGCTCGTCTGAGTTTCTGAGTCACAACTGATTTTCATTTCACTCTGTAGTCCCGGGGGATGCTAGCCTTGTCTCCATAGGTAATATGCCTTTTATACCTTCCTTATTGACTTCTGGAACAGGGTTTCTTACAGCCCTGGCCAGCCTCATAGCCAGGGGTGAGTTTGATTCTTGATCCTCCTGCCTCCAGCTCTCAAGTGCTGGGATTACAGGTTTATACCACCACAATTGGCTCAGATGTTTTAGTCTCATCACCTGAAATTGGCTCAGAGGTGCTGTTAGCAAACAGAACAATTCTGCACCTGTAACCTCGAGTTCCTCAGCGAGTGCCCAGACACTGTGACCCACTCAGCCCTCCTACATGGACCTTGTGTTCTGGCCAGCATGGAAGCAATACTGACTTAAAATTTCACTGTCAGGAATCTGTCTAAAGGGAAGTTCGTTATCTGTAAGTCTCTTGTGTGGGTTTTGTCTTACATGGTTTGAGTCAACCAGGATTAAGACACCGAAGGAGCAGATATGAGTCCATACATAGACTCTGGCCGACTGGAGGATGTCCAGAATCACTCACTTTTTGTATATCTCTCTGTGATCGCTCTTTCTTTTCTGCATTGACACAACAAATAAATGTCATCTTGGGTCAGGTATTGTGGCATACATCTGTGATCCCAAAATTCAGAAAACTGAGGCAGGAGGATTGCAAGGTCTGAGTCAGACTGGGCTACTTAGTCAGACATCCAGGGGCTGGGGGGTGGGTGGGTGGGGAGTCTAGTGCTGGGCTTATAGCTTGGTTTTAGCTTGGGTTTGTTAAGTGCTTGCTCTGCATGGACTAAGCCCTGGGTGGATCCCCAGCACCGTGTGAACTGGGTTGAACTAGGTGTGGTAGTGTCCATCTGTAATCACAGCACATATAAGAAGGATGCAAGAAGATCAGGTATTCAAGATTGGTCCTCCCTCCCTCCCTCCTTTCTCTCCCCCTCCCTCCTGTTCTATTTCTAGCTTGTTCTTGTACGATTTTAGCACACACAAACAATAGTCAGCCTCACTTACATTATTTCAGCAGCCTGGAGGCAGGTTCTGGTTTGATCCCCATTTCACAGATGAGGAAACTGAAGCCCCAAAAGTCCAGATGCTTGCTGACAAACCAAATGGCACAAGCTGGATCAGCCAGTTAGTAAATACCGGGCCAGGCCGGGATTGGAATCCCTGCGATTGGAAACTCCCCAGCAGTGCTGGGCCTGTGCCAGCTGCAGCTCCCGGCTTTTAGTTGCCTATGGAGTCTGTTTTGACATGACCAGAACTGAAATTTAGTTGTAGCGCCTCTGAACTGAAACTGCAAACTGCAAAGAAGGAAAGCGAACAGCTTGAGACCCGTTTCAGGCCCCGCATGAGGCAAGGAACAAGTCAGTCGAAATGAGGGAGCCAGCTGGATCTAGAAAGAACTTGGTGAGGAGGGTGAGGGGAACCAACTTAATTGGATGATTATTTCAATCATCTAATTAAGAAAGATTACAGCTGAACAAAGATGGAGAGGGCCTCCAAGGTGATTAGAAGAAATAAAATAAATGTTGATTTGTGGGCATGGCCCATGGCAAAATTGGGAGGGGTCGAGGGGGCTCCCAGTTAGTAGCTCAGCACTTTGGACAATTAGTCTCTGAGGGTCCCTCACTTTCCTCCTGTTGAAAGCCATCTGTCTTCCATCTTGGTGACTGTTGGAGACTCAAGTGGTCACAGAGCCTTTTTCCCTTCCCTCTTCTTCCTTCCCTTTCTCTCTTTCCTATCTGGTTGTTTTTTGTCCTATTTTAGTTAACTGAGCAAAACAAACAAACAAAACCATAAAACAAAAAACTGAGCAGCCAACATCTCCTTCCCTAGTTTAGTTCAGGACAGAGATTATAATTACTGCCTCTAGCTCTGGTTTAGCCTCTATATCTACTGAAAAAAAAAAAAAAAGCAAGCCAAGCACGGTGGCAGAAGCCTTTAATCCCAGCACTTGGGAGGCTGAGGCAGGAGGATCTCAAGGCCAACCTGGTCTACAAAGTGAGTTCTAAGAGACCAGGGCTACATAGAGAGATCCTGTCTTCCCTGTACCACTCACTCTCATTTTCTCTCTACATAAATCTATATATACATATAGCGATAGATAGAGATATTTATATATGTGCATATGTAGCTTAACTTAAAAGCTAAGGACTTCACATATAAGTTCAACTCTCCAGCTTCTTGGAGAATCAGACCTGACAACACAGTATTGAACTTCTTTAACACACAGAGGCCTGCAACAGTCCATCAGAACAGACGCCCTCCGTGAGCCCTACCAGTGGATACATCCTCAGATCCCAGCAGGGGAGGGAGGGGGGCTTCTACCCCTTTAGATGGGTCATCTGTGCCCTGGTCCCAGGGTCTCCATCTTTCCTTTTGTCACCTATTTATCATCACACTTGTTGGACTTGCGGTAAGAATGGGGGAGACTTCTCAGCTTGGCTTCTGTCACTTAGGTCTGGCCCCAGGTGGCTTTGAGCTTTGGCGTCTTGGGTTAAGGAGCCCAGAGCCTTTATACCTTGTGTAAAGTTACCCAGTATTGGTTGAGAAACTTCACTGGGCAACATACTACTACAGAGGGGCAGAGGGACTAGAGAGATGCTTTAAGAGCACATATTGCTCTAGCAGAGGACCTGAGTTCTGTTCCCAGCATACAGACCAGGCTGCTCTCGACCTGAGACTCTGGCTCCAGAGGGCTCTGATGTCTTGGACCTCGAAGGAACTGACAAACACAAGCAAATACTCTCATATAGACATACACATCGTTAAAAAAAAAAAAAAAAAAATCTAGGCCAAGGGTTGGGTAGCTCTGGATTCAAATCTAGATAGTAATTTATTTTATTTACTTAAAATACTTTAAATTATTAATGGGGGGGAGTTATAGGAGGTACATGTACCACAGTGCATGAGCAGAGGTCAGAGGGCACCTTTCTCTCCTTCTACCATGTGGGGTCCCTAGGGATGGAACTCAGATCTTGAGTCGTTGTGACAGTCTTGGTTTTTGCCAGGCTTCATTTTGTTGTTTTAAGAGAGTCACATTGTAGACCCTGCAGTCTAGAATTCATTATATAGTCTACGCTGGCCTGGAACCCATGGCAATCCTCCTGGCTCAACTAGGCTTGAACCACTATACTTGGTTGAATAAAAGTTTTATTAGTTTCTCAACAAACTCTGATTAAATCACATAGTGGTTAACTTGGGGGGGTATGTGTGTATGTGTGTACTTAATAATCACCCCCAAACTTTAGGAGCTTCAAACAACTGTCTACCATCCCCCACAATGTATGTGAGTCAGTAAGCTGTCAGTAACTGAGGACATAGCTCTGGCCCATGTGACTCATATGTCACTGGGGCTATTACATCTCTGAAGCCATGACTGGAGCTGAGATCAGACTACAACCTAAGTTAGCAAGTTAGCATTGACGGATCACAAAAGGCCACCATTCCTCTGGAAACAGTACCCACCAAGGAACTTTGAACAGCCTTAATCTGTGCACACATGGCAGCTAGATAGAAAGAGGGAATAAGGAAATCTTTTTATGATCTAAATTCAGGAGTTTCAGGACCATTTCCTTACATGTCATTTACTTGAAGTAGGTATCTAAATATAGCTCACATTGAAGTCAAGGGGAATTACTTTTTGCTGTTTGGGCTTTTGTTATTTTTTGTTTGTTTGTTTGTTGAGGTAAGAGGGCTCACTATGTAGCTCAGGCTAGCCTCAAACTCGAGTCTCCTGCCTCAGCTTCCCCAAAAGGCATCATTCTAGGCATGCACTACCATGCTTGGCTCCCTTTCACCTTTTGGGGAATATATAAAGGTTTACTGGAGGAATAGAGCCAACAGGATGAATATAATATATATTATAGAAAGAGACTTACTTAAAAAAAGAGATTAGATTGGCCTTATGTAGGCCAACAATGGCTGCCTGCATGCATTGAGAACTTTGTAGATGCTTAGTCCTCAAGGCTGGATTTCTTGACAGTCCCTATCTAAGCTTCCTTGAAAACTTCTGCTTTTCCATCCCTGTTGGAACCAGAAGCAGCTGGGGACCAACATCAGCAAAGGATGGTGGTAGCAGCAATAGGACAGATGCACTCAGCAAGGAACAGAGGTGGACAAGCAGACAGAGCTGCCTTTTCGTGGACTTCTTTCTATCTGGGTGGCCACTGCAATGAGCTGCCCCCATTATAGGAGGGTTTCCCTGCTCAGTTCACCCTTCCTGGAAACACCCTCACAGATCCACCCTGTGTGGGTCTCTTGGTTGATTCTAGAGCCAATCAAGTTGATGGGCAAGATCAGCCATCACAGGGGTGGAAATGTTAAAGAACCTGTGGACACATTTGGTCATCTTGCACATCATTACACCCCCACACCCAGCATGTCACATGTACAGCAGGCTGAAGATGGAGGTTTCTGGCCTGCCAGGTCCTGCTGCCCTTCAGCCCCAAAGAAGCACACAGAGACATATTACTTATTAAACTGTTGGCCAATAGCTGGGGCTTCTTACTGGCTAGCTCTGCCTTAATTATTAACCCATTTCTATTAATCTATGTATTGCCACGAGGCTGTGGCTTACCTGTAATCTGTCATGTTACTCCTTTAGCAGCATGACATCTCTTAGCGACCACTCTCTGTCTCCCTTTCCCTAGCCTTCTCCTGGTTTCTGCCTGTCTATTGGGCAGTCAGTGTTTTATTCATCAATCAATTAGAGAAACATATATACAGAAGGACATCTCCCATCAGCAGGTTAACTGTGGGACAAGGACATGGACACTTCCCTTGGCTTGCTACCAAGAGAATGTGTGGTCCTAGGTGTTTCATTCCACATTGCTTGAGTCTTTGTTTCCCCACTTACTGAATGAAGAGGTTAAATTTGACCCACTAAAGCCCCATGTACAGTGTGTCCTTGCAGGAGAGGGCTTGTTGCTTCTGCCCTTCCTGTCTGCAGAGAAAATGATTTGCACAGGGGCTGTATTTCATCTGCACATATAACCTGCCTTGTGGTACAGTCCCACAGCCTCATCCAGCAGCCACCTCATTAAATAGTCCTCATTACACAGGAGTCTGCGGCACAGGTATGTTTTCACTGGGGCATTTAAGGACAAAGAGCCCACACTGTTGCTTCACAATGCCAAGTTTCTGGGGATGGAGACTTCAAGATGGGTTTGAGGACCAACAGCCACATGATAGCTAAGATGGTGAAATACTTGGAGAGAAGGTAGGATCTTAAAGCTGTTAATCATGATAATGACAGGATGATTCAGACATGGAGCTAACCAGGCCTCTTTTATCCCATACCAACTTCCTGGGGAGGGTGGCTCTGATGTCATCTCATGAATGAGGGTAGAATGACTAGGATGGGCTGTGAAGTTAATGGAACTTTTTAAGGACAAAACCTAGCTGCAGCCCTGGTTCCCCTGGATATCTAACCCTGTACCCTCTTTTACACTAATCGAGCACACACAAACACACACATACACACACAAGTGTGTGTAAAAGCCACAGGTTAACCTTGGGTGTCCTTTCTCCAGGAGACATCAAATTTGCTTTGTAAGACTGAGTGTCTCACTGGGACCTGGGGCTTGCCTTAGGCTAAGCTAACTGTTCACTGAACCCCAACTTCTCCATTCCTGGGGGATTACAAACCTTGTGGTATCATACCCAGCTTTTTATGCGGGTTCTGGAGAGCAAACTCAGGTTCTCAGACTTGTAAAGTGAATACTTTACCAACTGATCTGTAATTCCAGCCCCCACTTGTCTGCCTGCTCCCTCCCTCCTTCCCTTCCTCCCCACCTTTCTATTTTCGTGGTAAACTTTGGTCTTCCTTCTGTGTTGGATTAAATGATTAAAATTTACAAATGCCTTGTCATGGTTTACATGCATGGGGTTCTGTAGAGCATTCCCACATTCAACAAAGATAACAGAATTAACTCAGTCTCAAAGTCATCTATGAAAAACTCCACCAGGCAGCCCTTGGTGGTGTTGGAAACCTGGAGGTAACACCAAGGCTTAGGAAGAGGGAAGAGATTCATGTGGGGGATAGAACAGGCAGATGGGTAGCCAGGAAGCTTCAAGCGAGGAGGGGAGGGATAGTGTTGCAAACAAATAGCACAAGGTCACTTTGGAATTAAGGACATTGACTGAATTCTTCTACTTGAATCTTTGTTTTAATGCCTGGGGGGTGGGGGGGCAGGGAAAAAGGGAGGTGGACATCAAAAAGCTGCCTCATTGTGCCCCCTTTCTGATAATAGGATCCCAAAGCCCTTGGAGGAAAATGGAACCAAATGTAAACAAATCTTTTTATACTATATTTAAGGCCAGGCTTTGGGATCAGGTGGTACAGGCCACCTCATCCTTGAATCTTGGCTTAAAGTGGCTCCAAGGTACCAGGAGAATGCAGGTACCTGCTCTTTTTGGAGGCATGCCCATACACCCTAGACTTCAAATGACTTCCACAAGTTATTCCTCAGGGAGAATGAGCAGCACACAACTGAAGGTAATGAGGGATACAGAGAAATAAGGTACCATTAATAAGAACATGCAAAAACCAGCCCCAACAGAAACAGTCCTGCTCAGACCTCATATTGCAATAAGCAGACATAGATCATAGAGCAACCCTACTTAATATGTCTGTAGAAAAAGAACAGACAAAGGCAAGCATAGCAACACAAAACAGGAAATGATCTGAGGAGAACTGAAGAATCAAGTAGGGACATCCAGAAACAAGGTTAAGGCTGAGGAGATGGCTCAGCAGTAAAGCGCTTGTTGTGTAAGCCTGAAGACCCAGAGTTTGAATCAGAGCAACCATGTAAAAAGCCAGGCATGCCAGCACATATATGTAACCCTAGAACTGGGGAGACTGAGAAAGGTCCCAGGGATTTTCTGGGTGACCAGGGTAGTGTTCCTTTTTAAGGGAGGACCAGAAAGTGTCCCAAGTCCAGCTTCACTGGCCAGACCCACACTTGTAGAAGGGATGGGATGTGTGTTGGGTGGGGAGCAGGGGTGATCATGAACATTGCTATGACTGGGAACATACTATTACCCAAAGATGGAGTCACTCTGGGTAAAAATGAACTGACTGAACAACAAAGTATACATTACAAAATGCCTTATTCAGAGCAATAAAGAAATGCAGACCCAGGACAGTTAAGGCATTCATTCACTCACAACACACAGCAAGTAACTATTACAGCAATCAATTCTGGGTCTTCCTGCCTCTGAGATTCACCACTTCCATAGTATCTCAGTGGCATAGTTACGAAACCATGGCTTCATTTTCTTCCTTCCTTCCTTCCTTCCTTCCTTCCTTCCTTTCTTTCTTTCTTTTTTTTTTCTATACATAAGTCTTTATTGGCCAGTTACTTGAGGGGGATGAACTGGGAGGAGAGGGTGGCACCGATGCCAGGCCGGCCGTGCTTCACCGGCTTGTAGGTAATGGAGAACCGGCCCAGGTAGTGGCCGATCATCTCTGGCTTGATCTCTACCTGATTGAAGGTCTAGCCGTTGTATACACCCACCATGCTGCCTACCATCTCGGGCAGGATGATCAATCATGTCCCTCACGTGGGTCTTCACCACCTCACCTGGCTACATGAAACCCTACTTCAAAAGAAAAAGATAACACCAAAGATGAGGAACCAGAAACATAAGGAAGCCATCTTCCCAGGCACCCTGGCCAAGAGAATTTGGGATGGGGGCTGTTTGCTCTTGACCAATGACGCTTGTATGAAGTGCTCAGGTTGAATGCACATAGGACACATCTTGAACTGTTGTTTCACATCCCGAGGGCATCCCTGGGAAGGGACTGGTCAATCCAAGAGCTTGCTCATCCACACAAATCCACACATAAAATTAAGAGCTAGGGTGTTTTCAGTGTCTGTGTGTGCACACATGCATGTGTATTGTATGTGCATATATAGGTATACCCAACTGTGTTTACAGGTGTGGAAGCCAGAGGTCCATATCAGGTGCCATCTTCTATCACTCTTCCCATTATTTTTTTAAAACATTAAAAAAAATTCATTCCCATTGCATATATGTCTGTGTGAGGCTGCCACATCACCTGAAATAGGAGTTATAGGCAGTTATGAGCTTGCTGTGTAGGTGCTGGGAATCGAACCCTAGGTCCTCTGAAAGAGTAGCCAATGCTCTTAACAGCTGAGCCATCTCTCCAGGCCCCCTCCCATTATTTTTTGAAGTAAGGGCTCTTATTGACCATGAAGCTCATCATATCAAAGAGACTGGTTGGTTGGCAAGCCTCTGGGGTTCTCCTGTCTCTGCTTCCCCAGCATGGGAACTACAGCACCATGATGCCAGACCTGGCTTTTTATGTAGGTGCTGGGGATCTGAACTCACATATGTCTTGTACAGTGAGTGCTTTACCCATTGAACTATCTCCCTCAATCCCCTATGTATTCCAAGGGGCTCTTTGTGGGAGGTTGGATTCTAAAGATACTCTGGGAAGTTGGGGAGTAGGCTGCCTGCGATAGCATCTTAGAAATTTCTATCACAACAGCATATTTTGAAGGCATAAATCCAGCCATTGAGAACCTTGTTCTGAGTTGCTTAGTTGAGCATTCCTGGATTTATCTCATCACAGGGTGCTTGCTTCAAGAACCATCAGCCATTACCTTGAATAATGTGATAGTGCTGTGTCAGGACATTGTCCTTGGCACTTTCTGAAGGTTCCACCCACTGGTCTTGTTTCTAGGACCTAGAGACAATGAAGAGTCCTGGTGCTGTGGATCACATGGGTCTTGAGTGTGTCCTGCATGTTCTGTGTCAGGAGACGTGACCCTTGGTGTGGCAGTGATGGCAGAGGTTAGGTCATAGAAGGTACTGCACAGATTCTAGCCTCCTGCCTTGTCATGTGATTTCTTCATCCTGCATACACGGTTGCCGCTGTGCCACCATCAGCCATGAAACTCCCACCAGAATATTCTCAAACCTCCAGAACTTAGCGAAATAAATCTCATTTGTTTATGAGTTACTCAGCAAACACAGCACTGAAATGAAGAGTGTTTAGAATTGGCTGATGGTATGTTGTGGTTAAGCCTCTGACTTTTAGAGCTGGGGGTGGAGCTCACTGGTAGAGTTCTAGCAAGAATGTGGCCCAGGTGGTTTCAACCCAGCACCACACAGACCTGGCATAGTGAGGCACTTCTGTACGCCAACTCTTAGGAGCTAGGGACAGGAATACTGGGGGTCATTCTCAGTTATGTAGAAATCATACCTCAGTGGAACTTTCTGTACCCTGTGCTAGCATCCTTGTTGATTCCCCAGGTCCAGGTGATATCTCTTTCCTACTCACATCTTCACACTCTGAAAACCAGGGAGAAGATTCAGCACTTAGGACAGGGAAATCTTTCTAGTGGATAGTCATCTGCCATTTGCTGTTTCCATAAAGAACTCTTTCTCCCTCCCTCCTTTCTCCCCTCTCTCTCTTCCTCTCTCCCTCCCCCTCTCTTTCTGTCTCCCTCCCTCCCTCCCTCTCTCTCTCCCTCCCTCCTCTCTCTCTCTCTCTCTCTCTCACTCATTGTCTCCCCTCCCTCTCTCTCTCCCTCCCTCCTTTCCCCCCATCTGTCTCTCTCAGTTCTCAGCCAAGAAAAAACAGGAGAGGAAGGAAGAACTATAGCCTGGGGAAATTTTTCAGAGTAGGGCCTAGCAAACTCCAAGTCCTACACTTTATCTAACAGATGCCTTAGTCCATTTTGTGCTATAACAGAATGTCTGAGACTGGATGTTTTTATAGTGAACAGAAATTCCTTCTTTCATGGTTCTGAATGCTGGAAAGTCCAAGAACCAGATGAGGGCCATGTTCCTATTTCCCCACAGAGCATGTGCTTGCTAGTCTTATGTCAACTTGAGAGGGCACCTTAATTGAGAAGATACGATCTAGCTGTAAGGCATTTTCTTAATTAGTGATCAGTGGGGGAGGGTCCAGTCCATCTTTGGTGATACCATCCCTGGGCTGATGGTCTTGGGTTGTATAAGATAGAAGGCTGAGCAAGCCAGTAAGCAACACCCAACCATGGCCTCTCCATTAGCTCCTGCATCCATGTTCCTTCCCTGTTAGAGTTCCTGTCCTGACTTCCTTTGATGATGACCAGCTTTATGGAAATGCAGATCAAATAAAGTCTTTCCTCCTCAACTTGTTGTGCATGGTGCTTCAGTGAAGCAATAAAAACACTGAAACAGAGCAGAAGGCAGAAGAGCAAAAGCATCAACAGACTCCATTGGAGCCTTAATCCTTTTCAGAACGGAAGGGCCTAATGTTCACCTATGGGCCAAGTCTAGCTAGTCCACAGTGTTTTCATACAGAAGACCTTCCTGGGCACAGCCACAATCCTTCATGCTTCATCCATGTGGTTTTTCTTATGGTAACGTTTACTAAGTAAAACGTTTACTAAGTGATTCTTTCAGGGAAATCCTTGCAGAGGGGAAAGAGTGGCTGCTGAAGGTCTTGGGGGAACCCAGGTCTGTTGTCCATACATTCCTGATGCTCTTGGTGTTAGTTTTCAGGAATCTGTACTGGCCTGTTCCTGGGGTTCTGACAGGATACGCCCTCAGCTGCATCTACAAAGAACACCTCCTGTACACATTCACTATGTTCCCTTTTAAATGGGCCCTGCCCACCTCCCATCCTTCTCTCTCTCTCTCTATCTGTTCCTCTGTCTTCCCCTCTCTCCCTCTTTCTCCCCTACCCCTTTCCTCTCTCCTGCTGCTCCTGTCTCCAGAGGCTGGCATCCCTGCTTCCCTTTCCCCGTTTTTTGGTCCCTTTCCCAAAAACAAAAACAAAAACAAAAAACACACAAAAACCTCTGCTTGAACCCTATCTCATGGCATCATTCTCTTGCTCAGCACTTTTTAAAAATTACAACACTTGGAAAGGGTAGTTTGGAGCCGTGGGGTCTGGAGAAGCCTCCTGAGAACTTGAGCAAGTCAGGAAAACTCTGCTGTTCATCAAATGGAAGCTTCAGAGGGTCATGAAGAATTAGGGCAGAGAGGGGCCAGGAGAAATTGGAGGCAGGGACCGTCCATGCACACCTGAGCGCTCTGGTTCCTCAAATAGTCACAACTCTCCCTGACAGCGAATACACTCATCTTCTGGTTTTATGCAACGGTCACATGAGCATAGGTAAGATTAGCAGATTTCCCTGGGGTATAGTTCTGCTTCCATAGCACTGCCTGATCAGCATTCTTAACCACTGCGCCATCTCTCCAGCCCTCTTATCAGCATTCCTAAATCCTCAAGGCGCTATCCAGAGCTGGGACCCACGTGAGTTCACAGGTGAGGGTTTGTGGGAGGCATTTATCTAGGCTTTTCTTCAGGTGCAGGAAGAGGGCTTCAGCTGTTGGTGACTACAGTTCTTCTGTGGTGTGACACTCTTCCAAAGTACTTGGTCAGGGTTCCAATGCAGAGGACGAGGCTGGCACCCTGTTTATCAAATAAATAGATGTACTATTTGGGGTGAGAGGTTAAATATAGTTTGTACAACTTTTGTTGTGAAACCTAAACACACAGTTGAATTGCTCACAAGCTGCTTGCTAGAGTCTGCCACTGTAGACAGTTGATGACAGTGTGTTTCCAGCATGGCGGCAGTGATGGCTGTGGGAACACAGAACACACAGCCAGTGGCATGGGCAAGAAGTATGATGAAGGGAAAGTGTGCCACACCATAACACCTGGCCCTGGAAAGTTTTATGTGTGGAGGCAGCAGAAAACTTTGGGTATCATTCCTCTGGCATCACCCACCTTATTTATTGAGACAGGGCCTCCCACTGGCCTGGAGTTCTCTGGGGGATTTAGCTGGCTATCTGGCCAGAAAGCCCCAGGGATGCACCTGTCTCTCTTTCCCCAGCTCTGAGATTACAGTGTACACAAACACATCTGCCCCCCCCCCCCACACACACACACACTTCATTTTTCTTTAAAAGGAGAAAATGGGATCTGGGATTGAACTCATGTCCTAATGTTTATGTAGCAATCACTTTATTGACTGAGCCATCCTCTAGCTCCTGATATATGCTTAGGGACAGTTATTTATAACTTGGCAAGCAGGAATCTCCAGTCTCAAAATGAATTTCTACTTGAGACTTGGTTGCAGGTTTCTAGGACGTTTAGTAAAGATACAGAATCCTGAGTTCACTGTCATGTGAGGGTTGAAAGATGGTCACATCTTCTTAATGCTTTAAATAGATCAGGAATCCTATTCCTTTATTCGTTTCTCAAGGTGGACTCTCTCTCTCTCTCCCTTTATTCCTTCCTGAGAAATGAAATATAGAAGTCTATAGTTATCTAGTGTTGTGTAGTAAGTTACCCTGAAATACAACAATTTAGAGCAACAGACACTTATTATCTGCAGGCGGGGAGGGTCAGGAGTTCAGGAGTCATTTGCTGAGTATCTTTGGCTTAAGGTCTCATGAGTCTTGCTTTGTGGAGAGCACAAACCCAGCCAAGGCTGCAGGCTTATCACAGCTTGCTGGGCCTGAGGCATCTATTTCCAAACTCTGGGCTGACCTCAGCTTTTTGCTGGCTGTCCACTGGAAGGCTTAGCTCTTTCCAATATGACTTATCTTCAAGGTGGCCACACTGGCTACTTGCTTCTCCCAGACAGCATGCATACAGACAGAAGGATAGACAAAGACAGAAGGAGGAGAGAGAGCTCCACCATTTCTAACTGGATTTGGAGAGACACCACCACTTCTACAAAGGCTGCTGGTCACACAAGAGAGATACAAAACGTTATGACCTTCAGGCAATGACCCCAACAGATACCAACCACCAAGGAAGTTTAAAAATATGTCTACAAATCATTTCCTGTTTCTCCATTAAAAAAAAAAAAAAAAAAAAAAAAAAAAGACCCTAGCCAGGAATGGCACTGCCATATACCTATAAATCCAGCTCAGAGGCTGAGATGGGTGGACCCAAGGTTGAGGCATCCTAGACTACATAGTGACAACCAATCTTACTGGTTCTCACTATGAAGTTCAGATGTGAAGACTAGCTTTTCATGTCCAAGGCCCTAGGTTCCAATCCAGTACGAGAGGGAGGAAGTAGAAAGAAAGTAGGAGCCCAATATTCTAATTTTCCTCTTTTACATAGAAGCAAAGCTTAGTGGCTTCTCATGGGAACTACATCTGAGGTGGCAGCAATGATATGTGACATCATCACACAGTCAAAAAAACAAATCACAAAAATATTGCGATATCCACCTTTGTCCCTTGGGTCACTGCAGAAAGAAAGCCTCTGTATTTGTTGTGAGGAAGCAAAGAGTCCTATGGAGAGGCTCCCACCAACAGCCAGCATTGACAGGCGCATGCCATCTTACAGTGGCACCCTGCCCAGGCTAACTTCTTGAGTGGCACCCCATGAAGGACCCAAGCCAGACCCATCTGGAGCTGTACCTAATTCTTTACTGACAGAAAGCAAACAACAACCCCCTTACACACACACACACACACACACACACACACACACACACACACAGATTGCCAACACACTACAGTTGGATAACTTATCTTGCAGTGGTGGATAATGAGCACACCTTGCTCAGTTGATCACATCGATCTTAGCTGCAGAAGATAGGCTCGGTCTAGAACAGTTCTTTCAAGCAGACAGGGAATGTGCTGAAGGTGCTGAGTGCATCACTGAAGTCCCAGGAAGACTCAAGAATGTGATTTGCAGCTACAAAGCCAGGAGAAGGCTGGCTGGTGGTTTTTTATCACTGTGCCATCACTAGGCACAGACCTTAGTGACTGGGTGCTGTCATTTTGTCTCTATGGAGTGGATATTTCTATCACTATTCTTCCAAAAGGGTACTTAGTTCCACACCAAAGCCTTGTGTAAAGAGTAGCTCCATAGCTCCATAGCTCCATACCCTGGTGTGATGAATCATTTGATGTACCAAACTGGTCAGGCCATAGTGCCCAGATATTTAATCAACTATTATTATGAATTTTTCCATATAGGTGTATTTGGATGAGAGTATAACATTTGACTATAAAAGATTGCCCTTCCAAATATGGGTGGGTCTCATCTAATCAGTCAAAGGCTTTGATAGCACAAAGACTGGTTCCTTTGAAGTAAGAGGGAATTCTGCTGGCAGGCTGCCTTCAGTCTGACCTGCAATATTGGCTCTTCCCTGATCTCCATACTTCTGTGACTCAATTACTAAAAATAAATCTCTCTGTCCATATATGCATGCCTGTTGATTCTGCCTTGTCGGAGAACTCCGATTAACACACTAAATTACAAGAGAGGCTCAGAAAGAGAGTTTCTGGAGGGTATTAAGACTTTTGGGAGCTATGCCTAGCAGATGCAATCTAGCTATTCTGAAACCGAAGCAGGAGACTTATAAGTTCAAAGCCAGCCTCAGCAACTTCGTGAGCCCCTGTTTCAAGCTAAAAATAAATGACTTTGAATCTACCTCAGTGACAGAGTGCTTGCCAAACCTGCATAAGACCGTAAATTTAATCTCTGTCTCTGTCTCTGTCTCTCTCTCTCTCTCTCTCTCTCTCTCACTGATAGGGTTGGGAAGATTGCTCAGCAAGTACAGGTGCTTGTGGTAAGCCTGACAATGTGACAATCTCCAAGAGCCACATAAAAACCTGGCTGTGGTGGTGCACATCTGTGATCCTGGCACTCCCATGACCAGATGGGAGATAGAGATGGGAGAATCGATTAGAAGTTTGAAGGGAATTAGCCTGGAGTACAAGGCACAGCAGAAACAATGAGAAAGAATCAGTCTTAAAACAAGGTAGACAGCGACAACTAACTCCCGCGATTGTCCTCTGACTCCTCTCTGTTTCTCTCTCTTTGTCTCTCTCACAAATTAATTTCTAAAAGATTGGTGGGAAATTTTACAAGCGTAAGAAATATGTACTAGCTGACACATATAGCCTGATCAAAATCCACTGGTCTCTTCTTAGTTTTCATAGTCAAACATCACAGCAGCATTCTACTTTAAATGCCAGTCTCTTTCCAATTCACAGAGAAAAGTAGAGTTGACTCCTTTTTCTTTTGGGATACAGGTTCATAGTGTAGCCCAGGCTGGCCAGTGAGGTATCACTGGATAATTTTTTAAATATCTATCATTCAGTTTTTATTTTCTAAGCTGTTGAATACTTGCTTTTCCATTTGGGGCATTTTTAATTTTCTTTTCTCTTTTGCAGGGCTGGAATTGAACCCAGGGCCTTACACACATGAGGGTCCCTCCGCTATGCTCTTTCTTGGCCCTTAATTTTTCCAGATAGGGTCTCACTGTGTTGGCTCTGCGCCCTCAGGATCCAGTCTCAGCCTTACCAGTGCTAAGATTACAGACATGTGCCACCACACCCCACTGTGGTTGTAAACTTTGTGTTTGGGAGAATGTGCCTTTGCTCTACAGACACTGTGGTCTCCTGTGTACTTCTTTCCTTAGCTTTGGATGTTTGCAGATAATGAATGGCATGCCTCCTAGAAATTTTCTAATTAGAGTCAGACCAGAATCCCTCCTTTAGGGAATGCTTTTGTGAGCCTGTAAGTGAAGCTGGAAATAGGGGGGTAGGGGTGGAGTTGGTGGGTAGGTTGGAGTTGAGGGGATGGTTGGGGGGCACCGTTCTTGCTGGCTAGAAATACCCCAGCAGGGGTGGGGGATGGGGTTGGGGGATGGGATAGAGAGGTGGAGTGGGATGGTAGTGGTTGGGGGGGGGGGGGCTGTTCTTGCTTTGTTGGAAATACCCCACAAACTTTCTTCAACTAAGATTCCACATACTTGGAACCTGCTAAAGTGTTGGAACTATTTAACCTTCCCAGGATTTGTTTGTTTGTTTGTTTTGCTTTGTTTTGTTTTTCTGGGCAAAATAATTAAATACAAAAGCCAGATCAAAAGAGGAATATGTCAGTAGCTACAGCTTAAGGGATTTTTGTCATAGTGGTCTATTGTGGTCCAAATAGAATCTTAGAAATAGTTGGGCCACCACCCCTTAAGCTAAAAAGAGCAAAGATGTTCTATTCCATTACAGAGTCTTCAAGAAATTTCAGGAATCTTCTCTTTCAAAATCACCATAAAATTTTGTTTTTATTATGATCACCAGGATCTCATGTAGCCCAAGCTACCCTCGGGCTTTCTATCTTGTAGAAGATGGCCTTGAATTTCTGATCCTCCCAAGAGTTTGGAGCACAGGCATGTGTCACCGTGCTCTGCTGGGGTGGAACACAGCACCTCTGCATGTTAGGGAGGCACTTTTACCTGAGCCACATCCCCAGTCCTGTTCCTCTTTAAACAACAGCAAAGCTGAAGCGTTTGGTACTTTGACCTCAGCAAACAGCATTCATCTGGGATTAGGTTTAGGAGTGACCAGTGAGCTCACAGTGTTAGTCCAGAGAAAGGGGATGCCAAACTAATTGCCAGAGCTGCCTTCTAAACCGGAAAGTCCTCCAAATGAAAGATGCAAGCCAGACCAAGCCACAGAAGCATAAGCATAAGTCCCAGGGATCCTTAAATCTAAATTTAAACCTTTGGGAATGCAATATGGGTTTGTGAGCTTTGAGGAGGATTTGCTTTGGCTATGGAGGCTGTGCTGGTTTTATGTCAACTCAACACAAGCGAGAGTCATTTTGAAAGAGGAACTTCAATTGAAAAAAAAAATGCTGCCACCAGAACGCCTTGTGGGAAAGCCTGTGGTGTACTTTTTGATTGATGATTGATGTGGGAGGGCCCAGCACACTGTGTACAGTGCCACCCCTAGGCAGGTGGTCCAGGGTGCTATAAGAAAACAGTCTGAGCATACCATGAGGAAGAAGCCAGTAAGCGGCACGCTTCCCTGCACTCTGTAGTAGTTACCACCTGTGGGTTCCTGCCTTGAGTTCCTGACCTGACTTCTCCGGATGATGAACTATAAGTTGCAAAACAAAGCAAACCCTTTCTTCTCCAAGTTGGTTTTGCTCATGGTGTTTTAACACAGCAATTGAAACCTTGACTAAAAACAATGAGGTTAGATTAAAGCTGGAGGGAACCTTGGAGGATTCCATGGCAGGTGAGGTTGGCCTAGGTGGGGAATGGGGGGGGGTGGGGAATATACAGGGTAGGGGTGGGAGGACAGACAACTCACCAGGCAGACAGAGCTTAAGTGAGAAGTTTTATTGGAAAGGGAAGGGAGGGGGAAGGAAAGAGAAAAGAGGTAAAGAGACACAGAGACACAGACAGAGGACAGAAGAGAAGAGGGAGACAGGAAAAGTCCTGTCTGCCCCAAGGGAACCTCGGGGAAGATGGCAGGGAAAGAGAAAGCTGGAAAGAGCACAGGAAAGAGATAGCAGAAAGAAAGCGCCGGTCCCCCATGCTGGGAGCAACTTTGAATAAAGGGCCTTGATCATCATGCTGTGTTTGACTCCGGGTGCCATGAAAAGGTGGTTAAACATCATCTCTAGGTTTATATCCATACTGTATCACACTTTATTAATAGTCAAAAGTATTCATGTGCATGTGTGTGTGTGTTTGTGTGTGTAGACATCCATGCATGCACACATGCCATAACACACATATAGAGGTAAGAGGACAACTTGCAAGAGCCAGTTCTCTCCTTCTGTTATAGAGGTCCTGGGAATATAACCCAGATCATCAGTATGGGTGGCAAGCATGCAGCATACAGAGCTGTCCTTGCCCCCAGTACTTGCTTTGGGGTGAGGGGTGTTTCAAAACAGGGTTTCTCTGTGTAACAGACCTGTCCTGGAACTCACTTTGTAGACCAGGCTGAGATCCACCTGCCTCTGCCTCGAAAGTGCTTGGTACTAAAGGTGTGCACCGCCACCCAGCACAATACTTGCTTTTAAATACAAGCAGTACAGAAGCTAATCATTAAAACACAAATTTTCTATTTCTTCAGTGCCCTGCTTAACTGTCTAAAGTGGATGCACATCTGTCAGGAGTGAGAGAGGCACATATACCTGGCAGTGATGACAGCGATGAACACTGAGTAGGAAAGTCAGGCTCTTTCTGTGCAAGTAACATTGAACTTGACTCAAACTGCCTCAAGCACCTGCAAGAAGAGTTCATGGTTTTCTCTACACAGGAACTCAGGCAGGCCCACTACAGCATGACTCAAGGGCTCCGTGACACCATTGGTTCTGGGCTCCTCTTTCCATATACCAACTTCACTCTCAGCCCCGAGGAATGAGCAAGCTGACTCCCAGCAACCATGCCCAGTGCCCTTCCAAGTTCAAATGGAACCGGGAGGGGTCCCAGCACAGGTATTGCTCCTGTATCACAGGCCCTGGTCCCCCTCTCTGAAAGTATTGACCTCTTGTTCCTTGTTACTCATTGCTGCACAGCTGTTTCCTCAGAGCTGAAGTATTCCCTCCTGGGGAGCAGAAGAAAGGCAAATAAATAAATAAATAAATAAAAAGCTACCCAGACCTTCCAGATTCAGGAGGCCCAGAAAGCTACAAGACTCACACTGTCTCTCCCTAAAGTATAAGCAGAAAATTGCCCTGAGGACAGGATGCTCTGGCAGAGCTGCCTGTAAGGTGAGCAGGGGAGCTGCAGAAGGCAGCTTCCCTGTGTGACTCAAAGATAGCTGCATCACTTGTGCTGGGGTGAACTTCTAGGTGCTACAGATACCCACAAGTCACCCTGTGCTGTCATAAGTAACCCAATAAACCACTTCATTAAGCTAGACCTGGTTGAAATGTATTTGGCCTATCATGGTGACCTCTCTAGATAGATGTCTGTTCATATCTACCCAGGAAGAGTCTCACAACAGCCAAATTTCCCACTGCGCTGTCTTCATCATCAGGGTCATCATCATCCTTCTCCTCCCGAGACCTCCCACTCCTGTGTGCGCAGCATGCATGTGTTTGTGTGAATGTGTGCACATGTACCTGTTGCACGTGCCCCATCCAAAGACATCAGGTGTCCTACTCTGTGGCTCCCCATCTTAGTTTTTGAGACAAAGTCTCTCCCTGAACTTGAAGCTCACTGATTGGCTATGCTGGATGGCCAATGAGCTCCAGGGATCTGCTTTTCTCTGCCCTTCTCCCACCTAGTGTTGTGGTTACAATGATGGGCTGGCGGCATGGGCACCGAGCATCGAAAGCCGGGCCCTATACTTGTAGAACAGTCATTTACTGACTGAGCTATCTCCTCAGCCCTACTTTATCTTTTTTTTTTAATATTTTATTTTTGCTTATGTTTCTATGTGTGTGCCTGCATGTATTTATGTGTATGCAGATGCCTGTGGTGGACAATAGACATTGTCTGCTAGAATTGAAGTCACAGGCAGTTGTGAGCCACTTGATATGGGTGCTGGGAACTGAACCCAGGTCTTCTGCAAGAGCAGGAAGCACTCTTCACTCCTGAACCATCCCTCCAGCCCTAATTTTACCTGTTATGTCAGGTGGTGGCAGTGGCAGGAAAGCATGCTTTAAATCTTAGCACATGGAGGCAGAGGCAGGTGGACTCCTGAAGCTGGGGCCAGTCTGATCTACAGGGCAAACTCCAGGACAGCCAGGGATACACAAAACCCCATCTGGAGTATGTGTGTGTTGTGGGGTGGGGATGGGGTGGGGGGTGGGATGAGAGAGGGAGGGTGGGGTGAGGGTGGGAGGGTGGGGATAGGGGGGTGGGGTGGGGTGGGGGTGGTATCTGTTGCAAGTTGAAAATGTACTAAGCCCTTGTTATTCATTCATTGTCTGTCTGGATCTGCCAGAAATGAACCTTCCCAATGATAGGATTTCCTTCTTTGTTGAAAATGGATGGGATTTCATTGTATGGTCTAGGTTGGAATATAAAATTTCCCCAAAGTTTCACACACTGGTGGCTTGACTGTCCCTGGTTTGACAGTGTTGAGGTGGGGGAGACCCTTTGAGAGGGTCATCTTGGTCTCTCCTTCAGGAGAGTCACTATGGCCAGGGAAATATTATGCATTAATTAGCCATGCTTGAGTCACATGACTCCTTCAAAATATCTGGAATGAGACTTTGGGATGGTACCCTAGAGAAAAGCCAGTCTTAATGGAAGCGGATGTTGAGGGCTAAACCACACTGTGCTCCACCATATTATCTGGTTTTGATGTGGGTTTCCCCAGCTCCAGGTGACCATGGCAGGGCTGGCCACCTGCCACCTCAGCAGGTTGCTTCTCTGTTCTATGCCTTGGCTACCTCCATGAGTAAAACAAGAAACGGCCCAGCTCTTCCTGTCATGGTTGGAGATCATGCACGTTAAGTGACCAGTATCCTGTAGCTACCCAGTTAACAAGTCACTTCTTTCTATGGCTGTTTACCTGTGATTCCTTTTTGGTATTTTAAACAAAAACTATTGTGAAGGACCTTTTGAAGGCCCTTCAAAGGTTACTCAAGTATAAAGGAATTAAGTTAGTGCCCACTCCATTTTAAGTTATCAATTCATTTTTATTTTATTTTATGTGAGACTGTATCGTGCAGTGTAGGCTGGCCTCAGACTCTATGTGTTTGAACTCATCCTGCTGCCTCTACCTCCTAAATGCTGGGATTACAGGCCTGTGCCACAATTACTACTCCACCCTTTTATTTTCCTCTTTCTTTCGTTCATCCTTCCTTACTTTCTTCCTTCCTTCTTTCCTTCCTTCCTTCCTTTCTTTCTAAGACAGTGTTTCTCTGTTCAGCCTTGACTGCTCCGGAACTTACTCTGTAGAGCAGACTGGCCTTGAATTTACAGAGATTGGCCTGCCTCTGCCTCCTGAGTGCTGGGATTAAATGTGTGTGCCACCACACCTAGATGTGTTGAGTATTTTAAGGAAAGAACACGATCACCTTCTTCTTGGACCAAACACTCATTGTAAGAATGGAAGACCCTAGTCCTTAGTCTCTCTTTCTTCCTTCTTCTTTCTCCTCTTCTATTTGAATACATACTGGGCTGTGTGTAGGTTTTGTTTTTTGTTTTTTAATTGTAATTATATGTATTATTTAGTGGAAGAGGGCATTCTCATAGCCTCCTGTGTTTTGTGGTCAGATCCACTTTTCTCCTTCCAGCATGTGGGTTCCAGAGTTCAAACTCAAGTCATCAGTGTTGGTGGCAAGAATCTTTACCCACTGAGCCATCATGCCAGCCTGTGTGTTGTGTGTGTTCATGGGTATGAACTTGTGGAGGTCAGGGATGAGGTCTGGTATCTTCCTTACTCAGTTTGGACTTTTTTTTTTTTCAAGGCTAGGTCTTTCTATGTAGCCATAGCTGGTCTGAAACTCCCTATATAGACCATGCTGGCCTTGAACTCAGAAATACACCATTTCCTGAGTGCTGGTATTAAAGATATGTATTACCATACACAGACTCTACCTTACATTTTGAGACAGGGTCTCTCACTGAACCTGAAGCTAATTTGGCTAGGATGGTTGGCTGGTTAAGTTCCTGGGGTCCTCCTGTTTCACATGGGTTCTGGGATTCTGAACTCAGGTCCTCATAAAAGCAGTTTACCAACTGAACCCCCACTGCCCCCCCCCACTGCCTGCCCAGTCTCAAGTCTTTCTCTCTCTCTTTCAAAGCAACAGCAGCCCTAATTCTGTTAACTTTTTTACCTTGGACTCTTTGACCTCCAAGCCACAGAGATTGTTCTAGAAATGCCTCAGGTGCCTCCTGGGGCTCTTCAGACAAACAAGCTGAAATTAGTCAGAGTAGTTTGAACATCCTCCAGCTCCACTGGTGACTAATTGTGCAGCTTTCTGAATGAGGCGGGTGTTTTCTTTGACAATAGTTGCTCTACCCACTCAGATTCTCTTCCAGAACATCCCCCATCCCCAGCAACACTCCCTAATTACAGTGATTCACTCAGATTTTCCACATCTAAACATCTGCCCTGGAACTTACTCTATGTTCTTCTATCATCTCTCCAAGGTGTTGCTTACCGGTTGTGGGTATTTTAACAGTAAGGTGACAATGGCACTATTGTCTCAGAAAACCTACATTTTTTTTCTTATTAGGAAGTTACAATGGCTCATTGCCTGTGTAGTGGGAACAGAATTTAGATATGTAAAAAAAAAAAAATATCGCTTGAGAAGAAATCTTCCATTAACTGGCCTCATTTAGCTCCGGGATCCCCATTTCTGCTAATGGCAGAGAAAATGTAGAGTTGATATGAGGTCACTGGACTTCTGGTTTACAAATGATCTCTTTCCTGTAGTCTGTAACAGCCAAATTCCCATGGAGGCTATTCCTCAGATCTTAAGGGAGTTTTCGTACTCTCTGCTTTCTCAAGACACCATCTCTGAGCAGTACCACTGTCCATCGTCACTTGCATCATACTATAGAATACTGCCCAGCCACAGGGGAGAATTGGCCAGCTACCCACCATGCAATGGGTATAAGAGGACACAGGCCAAGAAAAGAGGACCAGACAAGAAACAAGCACACACTGTATGATGTTGTGAACGAAGGTTTAAAAACCAAGCTACGTTGACAATGAGATTCTCTTTGACAGGGGCGTTGCCAACATTACAACAAGGTTCTCTTTGGTAAGAATATTGTCTCGGTGGGAATGCAAGAGAGCCCTTGCAGAACAGGACCTAAGTGAAGTGATGAGCACACACGTATATACACAGGCAAGCTTTCATTTAAAAGTGCCGTGTGCCACTATGTACACACCACATTTCATTAAAAAAGCAGAAGCCACAGGATGGCCTAAGGGTATGGGGAAAGGCTTTGGATAGTAGGAAAGAAACAACCTCACCTGCATAAATTCATTTGGCTTTTTTGAGGGACTTTATGTTGGTTCCACCCAGCCTTTGTAAGCAGCCCTGAGGTAGATCTGACCACTCTGGTGTGTGTGTATGTCCTGTGTGCACATGAGTGTGTAAATGTATTTGGAGGCCAGGGGACAGTGTTGATTGACATTCCTCACATTACCTCCTTGTTTTCTGAGACAGGTCTTTCAATGGCCTGGAGCTTTTGGTGTGAGCTAGGCTAGCTGGCTAGTAAGTGACAGGGATCCTCCAGTCTCCACTGCCCAGTGCTAGTATTACAAGCCTGCCCCTGCACACCTGGCTTTTGTATGTGGGTTCAGGCTCTCATTCTTGTACAGCAAGCACTCTATTAACCCAGCCACCTCCCCAGCCCTACTCTTCAAGGTCTTTTAAGAGCCCACTCACTGGTGGAGGATCTATCTTCTTGGTTGGCTCTCCAGACTTCTGCTCCCCATGCCTTCTCACACTTCAAACCCTTGCTACCACCAACTTGGAAAACCCCAGAGACTAAGTAAAAGTCTCCTGTCTGAGGTCCCCTGTCCTTTCCGTTATTCTTGCTTCATTATGAAGTCCCTAGAACAGCGGAGGTGGGGCTGAGTGTGGGAGGAGCTGTATCCTCAGGCCTAGCTGTATATCTTGATAACAGCCTAGAAGTTCCCAGTGCGGGGCTTAGATTCCCATGCCAGGGACCATCACCGGCAAAGGGCCCCAGGACAGGCAACTATCAACACATGTAGAAGAAACACATTCTGGAAAAAAATATTGAAATCTATAGTATCTTTGCCTCTCCACCCTTCCCCATGTTCTTTTGGTGGAGTCTAGAGAATTTTTGTTAATCTTTTCTTTTTCATCCATGGTGTAAGGGTTTGAACTTGCATGAACTGTACCTTATCAAAGAAAGGGCTTTTCACAGAATTGCTCTAAATGCTAAGTGGGACCACTTCTCATTGTGAGGTCCTAGGCGTGGAAACCATGTGACATCCTTGCTCCCCCATAGACTATCACATAGACTATCTTTCAATAATCATTTGACCACCCCAAATACCCCTTCTGATAGCTACAGCTCCAGGTACCTTGATGAAGCCTAAAATATTTCCTTTACAAACAAGGGAAAGGAGGCTGCAAACTGGAAAGGGGTTTGTCTGAGCCAGAGGCAAAGTGGACTCAGCCATAAGCATCTGGTTTCCAGTTTCTTGGCACCTCACTGGCTTTGGTTTGGGTTTGAGGCAACTGTGTGGGCAGTTGTGTTTCTCACAGTCTATCTGCCTGTCTCTTGGTTAGGTAATCAGTGCCCAATCTCTTCCTCTTTCCATGTCCAGGGAGGGAGACAGCTCTTCTGTCCCCGAGTACTGGGTGCCTTTTGAAGAAGAGCTGCAGGGTCTTAGGTGTGATTTGCTGGAAGATACAACCAGGACCTTGCCAGCTTATCCATACTCTCCACTTGGCCACCCTAGACAGACGGACAAATACCAAGCACCCAGCCTTGGCTGCTACGCCCTCAAGTCTTAAGTCAGCTCAACAAGGGGAGGTCTGATTTAGACTGCAGAGGTGTGACAAGTGTTCAGTCCAATTCATGTCTTCCCAACACACAGCCATCAGTGGAGCGGGGATGGGGGGTGGGGGTAACAGCAGCGAGGCTGAGAACAGCAGAGAGAGCACAGGGTTCAGGCACTCATGTGTGCATTCAGTCATGCATTCACACATTCATTTATGCATGGTTTATTTGTTCTTCACATGAATCTTTGTGAGCAGCCCCAGTGCCTGAGTCCATTCTGAGCACCAAGAGCTCAGTGGGGACACAACCAGCCCTTTCTCTACCCTCATGACAACGCTCTTCAGACAAGCTCGGATCCTGGCCTGCCTTCAACCACCTGTGTGGCTTTAGGTTTATTCTCTTTGAGCCTCTACATTGATACCAATCAATATAAAACAACCCCCCCCAAAAAAAACCCAGGAAACACAGTTGTAGTAAAGAACCTGGTGAGAGGGAGGTGGACTTTATGCTGGGCAGAGTTTGAGGAGCCCCTGGGTATTTTTTCACAGAGGGAGGAAAGTTTCTCAGAGATGCCAAGAACAAGATGCCCAAGGAGGGCAATAAGACACAGGAGTTGGGGGGGAGTCAATTTTGTGTAAAAGTTCACTACAGAGTATAAAAGTAAAGGATGGGTCTGAAGGACACTGCTGTCACCAAAGCTAAACATCCCTGATATTTACAACTTGACAGGATCTTGAATCACCCAGGAGACAGACCTTTGGGTGTGTCCGTGAGGAAGTTTCTAGATTGATTACTAGGTCCTGAATGTGGGTGGCACTATTGTGAGCTGCAGTTCCAGACTGAATGACAAAAGAGAAGGGGGCCCGAGCACCAACATCACCTGTCTCAGATGCCCAACTGTGAAGACCATGTGATCAGCCACCTCCTGTGGCCACGCCTTCCCCTACGATGGCAAACTGTACCCTCAAATTGTGAGCCCAAGTACGCCCCCCCCTTTAATGACTTTATCAGGTGTTTTGTCACAACAATGAGGAAAAGCAACTAATACAAACTCCTGGGGGGTGGGGGGTAAGCCTGTAGGACTTCTGCTGAGGCCTTCCTGGTAGCCCAGAAGCTGCCTGTGCACACCTCATGGTTCTGGGTAATGCACACCTTTTCTGAAAAGGCGTCACACCTTTTTCTCTTTCATTGTAGTTTATTGGGAGTCTACTGAGTCCTATGTCCCATCTAGAAGCTGGCACCCCTGCAGTGTTCACACCCCGTCATGCCCCTGCTTCCTTGGAGAGTGAACTCTTAGCAAGGGACCAAGGAGACACACAGCCATTCAAGTATGGTCAATGTGAAGCTGTGACAGGGGTGACAAAGGATTAGAGCAGCGTCTGCCAGGGATCAGGAGATTCCTGGAGCAGATAGCAATTGAGCAGGAATCTGAGTGAAGCCAGGGAGTGAGCCAGGCAGGGCTCTGCAGGAATGCATGCCCAGAGGCTGGCCAGCAGGGGATGATCCCCACTCTACACACAGAGCCATGGGCTAGCACATGGGCTGGCTCACCCAAGGCAACTCATTGGATCAAAAGGTATTGAACTCAATAATTTAGCATTGATTACAGATATCTCACTCACCACCCCCTCAATTTAGGCTGACTTTGAACCAGCCTGTTCACAGTTCCCCCTCTGTTTCTCAACCTCTCAAGTGCTGGGATTAAATGTTGTGCACTACCATGCCCAACAGTTTCAAAACTTATAGGATGATTTGACCCAATTAGGAAGTTATTTATCTCAGCTTTTTTCCCAACTAAGAATCACACGTCATTAGTTGCATGATCATTAAATTAAGGCCATGTGTTTATGGAGGCTACATGCCAGGCACTACAGGGAGATTTATAAACATTCCATTAAGTCCACTAGAAGTCTATATACACTGTTGAGAGTGGTTGTGCATGCCTGTTATCACAGCACTTGGGAGGCTGAGGCAGGAGGACTTTCAATTCCAGGGCAACATAAGCTCCACAGTGAGACCTTGAATCAAGAAGCCCAAAACTAACTAAATAAGTAAACTAAAAAGAAAGGAAGGAATCTGTATGCAAGTGGTTTTAAGAGCCTAGTTTAGTTTGGAGGTTTGAGAGATGACTCAGTGAATAAGAGCCAGTACTCTGCTTGCAGAAGACCTGAGTTTGCTTCCCAGCATCCATATTGGGAAGTTTTAATTACCTGACTCCACTTCCAAGACCTTCTGATTGTGAGTACACGTGTGCCCCAGCATGTAGATCCACATAGACACACCTGTATATACGTAATCAAAAATAAACAATTTAAAGTTCCAATTTCACAAATGAGGAAAAAACCACTGTTTGCATAGCATGTAGTGTCCAGGGACACAGAGCTACTCAGTGCTAGGGTAGAGGGTGGAGTTTAGCAATCCTATCTTAAGCCACTAAGTAACATTACTGAAATTTAATCCTGAAGGGAAAATAACTCTGGCAATAAGAGAAGATATGGTTTCTCCAGCTTGTCTAGTGGAGCATGGGGCTGAGGCCTTCTACAGAGCCTGGCCTTTAAAACGTATGCTAGGTCCAGCAAGCAGACAGAAAGGACAATGACCAGCAAGGGAGAGGCCAGCCGAGGTGCCTCAGCCTTAGCACTGCTGAAGTGGGCGGTACAGAGCTGGCTAGAAAGCAGACACTGGCTTCAAGATTTTGGGAAGGAACAACAGTCTCAGGACAGCCAGTAGTAGGATGGGAAGGCACCTAGGGAGAGACGTAAGTGCTAAGGAGCAAGAGGAAGTATGCAGAGGATGCCCAGCCTGGGAGTAGGTGGGAAGATGCTCCGTCAACATACTCTGTCCTTCACCATGTCTCTCTCTACTGTTTTTCTCTGTCAACATCATCTCTCTCCATCAATGTCACCTCTGACCACCACCATCAATTCTTTTTTGATCACAGTTATCTCTCTTTATCACTGTTATCTTTCTCCATCAACATCATTTCTCTCCATCACTGTTACTTTGACCCTCACTGTCTTTTCTCTCTGTCACTGTCATCACTTCTGTCTATCACTACCCCCTCCTCTCTTCATCATCTCTCTCCATTTCTGTTGTCTCTGTCCATCATTGTAATTTTGCTACAGCACTGTCTCCTTGCGGCCCTCTAGTTCACCGCCCTACATGTTCACCTGTGCTCCTCTGCTTCCAGGTTGGAACATGAAATTTGGGGCAACCGCAAGTCTATGTTCCCAGGCCACAGTCACTCAGAACAGTTCCAGAATAAACTATCTTTTATTCCTTTTAAGATGAGAGCTGTGGTTTTTGCATTAATTGTGTGTGTGTGTGTGTGTGTGTGCATACACGTGCATGTACGCCCGTACTTTTGTCCAACAGCTGTTCTACAAAAGTAAAGTCCATTTTTAGTAGCTTTAAAATAAACAGTGGATGGGAATGTAGCTCAGTTGGTAGAGTGCTTGCCTACTGTGCATGAAGGCCATTGGTTTGATCCCAAGTTCAACACAAACTGGGTGTGGTGGTACACACCTGTAATCCCAGCCCTTAGGAGGTGAAGACAAGATCAAGGTAATCCTTAGCTATAAAGTGAGTTGGAGGCTAACCTTATCTATATATTATGTCTTATCTATTCTATCCCATTAAAAAAAAAATTGACCCCAAACCAAAACCCTCCCCAATAAAAACAATCAAACACACGCACACATTACACCAAGACTAATAATTCCCAAAGACAGCAGGGGAGAGTCTTCAGTATTTGATACCTTTTCCATGAATCCACTCTCTCTCTCTCTCTCTCTCTCTCTCTCTCTCTCTCTGTGTGTGTGTGTGTATGTGCATGCACACACATATGCACATGCATATGAGTGAGCGAGTGTGTATGTTTTAAGACGGTTTTTCTGTTTAACCCTGGCTGTCTTGGAACTTGCTTCATAGGACAGGCTGGTTGGAACTCACACAGGTCTGCCTGTCTCTCCTTTTGCCTCCTGAGTACTAGGATTAAAGGCATGCTCCACCACCTGGCCATGAAACTACTTCTACTACTGCCAGCCATGAGTTGTCACTGGCATTGCTGGGTCTCTTGCATATGGCTGCAACTCCCAATGTTCCTCTTACTGACTGAGACCACTATCTTGCCCAGCTCAGCTGTCAGCTTTTGGCATTTTCTGATCTATTTTAACAGGTGGGAGGACTTTCTGTGGTTGTTCCCAGAGTGGCTTGAACGCCACCGGGCTGTTCAGTCAGGACTTTAAGCAACATGTTTCCCACAGGCAACAGCCAGAGTCTAAACCTCATCTGTTGAGATGTCCTCCCGTCTCAGGATATCCTAATCTATAACCAGATCCTCAAAGAACATTCAAGTTGCAATGTTCTGGAAATCCAGAGATCAGATTAGAGAAATGTGAGTATGGAGGCCAGCAGTCAATACTGGGTGTCTTCGTCAAGCAGTCCCTACCTTGCTTTTGGAAACAGTCTCTCACTGTCCTGGCTGGCCACTGAGCCCCAGGGATCCTCCTATTTCCCCAGCCCAGCCCTAGGATTATGAGCCATTGCTGCTGTGCCCAGCTTTTCACATGGGTGTGTGGGGATCTGGGCTCAGGACCTATCTTTGTGTGACAAGAACTTTGCCAACAAAACTATTTCCCATCCCCAGAGTAGAGAACTTTGAAGCATCTCCCCTCCACCATCTTCAGCTTTCTCCTTTTTTGCAGCAGCTTGCCCAGCGACTCCTCTTTGGGTGAACAGCTGCCTGCCTCCCTGGTAAGTTCTTTTCCTAAGAGGGTGGGGTGTTCTATTTTTGAACTTGTTATATAGTTGAAGATGACCCCAAATTTCTGATCCTCCTGCCTCTACTTGGAGTGCTGAGATACAAGAGGTGTTTGCTATCACACTAGTTCATGCTGTGCTTGGGTTAGAACCCAGAGCTTCCTGTATGCTAGGCAAGCATTCTACCAACTAAGCAACATCCCAGGCTCTCAACTCAAAGAGCTGTTGCTGCCCCCACCCCCATCATACTCTAAAACGCCAAAGTGCAAGCCTTCCTGTCACTGTCTCTGCCTCCTGTCTATCACTGTGATGGTTAGGGTCAGAGCCTGGTCCTGGGTTCTGGCAGCTCTCATAAGCGAGGCTTGGCCACCATCCCCAATAGGCCAATTAAACAGAGAAACAATGGTGAAAAACAGAAAAGGGAGATTGACTCAGTGTGGCTGTATCAGGAAGAACAAATAAAGAGCCCAGCGACTGCCCTGACCCTTGCCCAAAGTACATGGTCAGGGGCCTGCCAGAAGGTTAGGTTTAGATGAGAAGAAAGCAAGAGATAGGATAGCTGAGCTGTCCTGGCCAAGGTATGGCCCTGCCCATCACTGACCTGTCATTATCTTGACTCCAATCTCTCCTGCAGGGTGACCTGACAAATTGTCAGAATTATGTGAAATCTATTTCTAGTTGCCACCAGCATCCCAACCTTTTCCATTTTTGCAGACTCCTGAGTAATGCCCGCTTCTTTAAGAACCATCACCTCAATAGTCTGAGAGCCAAAAGGAAGAGCACAGGCATCTCTTTAGTGTATCGTTGCTGCCAGGACAGTCACATGGTACTCTGCCCGATGTCATGGAACCAGGCAACCACAGACCAAACCTTCTGAAGCCATAAGCCAAAATACATCCTTCCTCCCCTAAACTGCTTCTGTTGGGTATTTTGTCATGCCAAAGCGAGTGGGTTAAGCATATCAAGGGTTTTGTAACACCTGGAGCAGACTGGGCTCTGTTCTTGTTTTTTTCTTTCTTTTTTTTTTTTTTTTTTTCCCTCAGATCCTTAGGATTTCTCTTTCATAATTTCTCCTTGGAAGAATATTTCCTACTAAGAGCCAACAGATGGGTCAACACAGGCAGAAGTACTCCATTACAGCTAATGATGGACCCAAGTACTTTGGAAGCTTTTACTAATTGAGCGCTGAATATCCCTACGAAGTAGGTAACTATTATTGTCTCCAATTACTGTCAAGGAGCTGAGTGGTGGTGACATTAAGTGGCTTGCCAGGGATCCGTGAAGTGGAGTTGTGGGCAGAGCAAGTTGGCTCCTGGGGGAAGAATTGCAGCCATGGTCACACACCAGAACTGGCCTGGAAGTTGGAAGATCCGTATTCTAGTGACAACTCTGCCAATAATCACTAGCTCTTTTGTGTCTCTGCCAGAGGCAGTGGGGGTGGGGAGAGGTGGTTTGGCTGTATGATCCCAAATAGCCCACCCTCTTTGGGGTTTTTCCCCTGAGGGTGGATATGACATTTCCCTGAAAGAGCAGACATACTCCTCCCTCTCCCCTCCTTCCTTCTCTCCCTCTCATCACATATACACACACAGGCGCACACGTAAACACATACAGGTACACACATGTACATGCACACACAGGTATATATATGTACATGCACACACACAGGTATTCACATGTATATGTACATGCAAACACCGAGGTATATCTATGTATAAGCACACACATATAGGGCTGAGGTACACACATGTATATGTATACACACAAGACTGCGGATCATTCTAGGAGAGCCAATCTTGAGATGGAAAACAAAGATCTAATTAATTTTTAAAATTTACTATTATTATTATTATTATTTTATATGTGTAGGCATTCTGCCTGCATGTATGTCTGTATATGTGAGTGTGTGGTGCCTGTGGAGGCCAGAAGAGGGTGTCAGATTCCTTGGAGATGGAGTTACAGACAATTGGATCATCATAAGGGTGCTGGGAATTGAAACCAATTGACCTGGGTCTTCTGGAAGAGCAGCTAGTGCTTAGCCATCTGTCCAGCTCCTAAGAAACAAAGATTTAAAGAAAGCCAGGGCTTATGGTTCATGCTCGAAAAGCTGAGGCAGGAGGATTGCTATAAATTCATGACCATCCTGGGTTTGTCTACTAGGACAGTTCCAACATAGTAAGACACTGTGAGGGCAAGGTGTGGGGTACGGGGGGGTGGGGCCTAGGCCTGGCTGCAGCTGAAGAACACACTTGCATTTTGTCAGGACCAGATCCCAAGGGAAGAAAGGCCTGGCATGAGTGGCTTCTAGACTTCCTTATTGGAGCATGGTTCCCTAGGAGATAGAGACAGGATGGCAGAAAGCACACTGCTGCCTTCAGTAACTACGTGCACTTTGGAAGGCAGCCCAGCAGGACAAGTAGTTGGAATGATGAGGCAAGGCCAGGAGCCCAGAGAGAAAAAACAGGGGAGACTGTACCCTAAGAGGTCATTGCCCTGCCTGAGGGTGCCCAAGTCTGTAGAGGCTGAGGGTGTGCACATGCTGCTGGCACAAGCCAGTGTGGGCTATAGCCCCTCTGGGGAGCAGTGGCAGCAGCTACAGGCTGCAGCGGTCTGGGACACAGAGGTGCCATAGAAAAGAGACAAAGGCATGTGCTGACATGTAGGGCCAGGGTCAGGTAACTTAGCTATTACGCCCCTAGGCACCACCCAAGTCCATATTGTCTCTACTGGCTTGGGCATTTTCTCCTCTGCTTCCAAGTCCAAGATAACAGGCTAAGGGCAAGACTCACTGTGTGATGGGGTGGGAGGGGGTGAGGGCTGTCACTATTGGGTGTCCAGTTAATTCCTGGACTGTGAAAATGGAGGAGAGGTTGTGGACTTTCCCTTCTATTTCCAACTTCTTTTTTCAAATGCCTTAACATGAATTATCTTTGACTAATTCATTATAGTGTACAGTTCACCCAGCTTTGACAAACACCACTACCACCCTCATCAAGACTAGAAGTGCACCGATCTGCTTAGTTAATCCCCTCACCCTGCCACAAACAACCACTATTCTGATTCCCATAACCCTCCTTCAGCTTCCTCTGTTCTGGAACAGGGAATAAATGGAACCATATGGCACATCCAGGCCCCATATCCATTTTAACATGCAGATGATGTTTTCAATTATTTGCCATGAGTAAACATGCCACTCTCAGAAGACACACTGCCTTGATCCACAGACTATGTATCCTTCATAGCAAGCCCTGGACATGCAGACCTGAGTTTCCAAAGTCTAAATACCAGACTGCTCCCTCCCTTCCACCATTTATGCAATCCTTCAACCTCAGGGTCTCCTCATCCCCCACTTCCAGCCCAGTACCCAGCAATCACAGCACCTGCAAGGGTCCAGCACCTTGAGAAATTCTGTTCAGAATGGAATAAAAATCCCTAAGGCAGGCAGAGAGCCATTATAGCTCAATAGCTAATAATAATATTAGCTAGCCTTTTTGGAAGGTTCTTCCTACCAGACAGTCTGCTTGCTGCTCACATATATTATCTCTTGTTTTCACAGCCTCCCTGTGAGGTATTATCTCCATTTTAGAACTAGGAAACAGATTTAGAGACGTTAGGACAGGCCCTGGAGGCTTTTAGGAACTGATTTGCCTGGGCACTTGTAAAGATGCAGTGGTCCAGGGCTGGCCCCAGCTCCTGTTTCTGGTGATGGCTCCCAGCTGATGCGGGTGGGTCACACTGGTGTAGCAAAGCAGGGATGAGCTGCCAGGAGCAAGTACCAACAAGGGGAGAATCCACAATTTCCATGGCCGGTGTGCTCACCAGCCTGTGTAATTACGGACTGGATAGAAGAAAACACAAGCACACACACTGGGGTGGAGTTCCTTTACTGGGAGGCCAGTGTTTTGTTTTGTTTTATTTTTTTATTTAGCAATACCTCTTAATGAGATGAGTAGGCTGTGGAAAGCTATCCCTCCAGCCAAAGCAGAGTAGGATGGAGTGAGAAAGAGCTAGCTAAGAACTCCCCCAAGGAAGGCACATGTAATTCCAGGGCTCAAAGCTGGGGAGACCCAGGAAGAGCAATGTGATGAAGAGTGGCCAAGTGGAGGGGGAGGGGAGAAGTGGAGGGCAGGGGGCAAAAATGAAAGGGAAGGGGCAAGATGTGAGGCTGAGATGGCGGGAGAGGGACAAGATGGCAAGGGAGGGGGCAAGATGGTGGGGGAGGGGGAAGGCGGCATCTCCCTGGAGGTCGGTTTCAGGGTGTTGGCTGTGGTATGCTACTGTGGACTGCTGTCAGACCCCTCAGCAAAACCCCTTACACACACAGCCCTGACTTGTTAGAACTTCAGGGAGAGGAATGACTGAATTTGAAAGAGCCCAAGATGGCTCAGTGGTTAAGAGCAATGACTGCCCTATCGGGCTTTTTTTTGTGGGTCACCAACCAGCTCCCAAATCATGACACAGAGACACAGAGACGTGCTAGTTATAAATGGTGGCCTTAGCTTAACTTGTTTCTGGCTAGCTCTTTTAACCTAAATGAGCCCATTTTTCTTTCTCTCCCCTTTTGCCTTAGGGCTTTTTACTTCTCTCTCCTGTATCTTTCTTTCACTGCCTCTCCTGGCTCCGCGTTCTCTCCTCCTCCTCCCTTGCTCCATCCTTGTCTCCAGCCTGGAGTTCTCCTCGTTTTCATTCTCTCTGCCTGCCAGCCCCACCTAGCTTTCTCCTGCCTAGCTATTGGCCTTTCAGCTTTTGATTAGACCAGTCTGGTGCCTTAGGCAGGCCAGGTGAGACAAAGGCAGCACATCTTTACACAAACAAAAGTGACACACCTTTACACAGTTAAATATTCTGCAGCGTTAACAAAGGGAACACATATTTGCCCAGCTAAAATAATATTCCACAACAGACTGTTCTTCCATAGGGCCCAGGTTCAATTCCCAGCACCCACATGGCAGCTCACAACTGTCTGTAACTCCAGTTCCAAGGGTCCCAACACCCATTGCAAAACACCAATGCACAGAAAAAAATTTTAAAAAGTATCCCCATAAATGTTTGGTGGTGGTCTGATACCAAAAAAAAAAAAAAAAAAAAAAAAAAAAAAAAAGAGGAGGCAAGCTGGGCAGTGGTGGCACATGTCTCTAGTACCAGCACTCTGGAGGCAGAGGCAGGCGGATCTCTGGAGTTCAAGACCAGCCTGGTCTACAAGAGCTAGTTCCAGGACAGCCTCTAAACCAAAGACACGGAGAAACCCTGTCTTGAAGGGGGGAAAAAAAGGAGTCAGACATGGAGAAATAAACCTGACCAGGAGATCTAAGCCGAGGACATTAGGAAGGAGTGTCTCTTTCAACGGAATCTCTCCCCAGTCTCTAAAGAGAGACATGGGATAGAAATTTAACAACTTAAACCTATCATTTGTGGTGTCTCCAGCCTGTGACCTCAGCTCTTCAGAGGCTAGGGAGAAAGATCTCTGGGAGTTCAAGGCCAGCCTAGGCTACAGTATGAGCGCCTGTCTCTAAGCCCCCTCCCCTCAACCCCCAAAGGAAGTCTTAATTGGCTTTATTTCCAATTCTGGTACCCCGTACTTCTTTTTATAAGGCAGAAGTACTTGGATAGGCACAAGTGTCTGGATTTGTAGACGGGCTGAGAAAAGACAAAGCAAAGAACAAATGGCTGTTTTCTTTGCAAGACTGGGAGCTGGAGAGCTGAACACAACTGATCTATGATTTGGGGTAAGCATCCTATGAGGCTTACATCCCAGGGCAAAAAGCATCAGCCAGGGAGCTGGGCCCGTTGGGGAAGTTCATCTGTTATTTCTCTAGTCTTGGTTTCTTGGAAGGCCGAATTAAACAGCTTTGGTTTTTAGCTTGGTGACGTTTAGCACAAGTGATTCCATTTTGATTTTCTGCCAAGGCTGTGAGGAGCTTAGTTTAAACAATGAGATGCAGCGGTGCTCACTGTACTTGAGGCAGGGGTGCCGGCCCATCTTCGATGACTTTATGAGGAGGAGCGGAAGCTCTCACATCTTTTGTTTCATTTATTCTAAGTAACTTTGGCAGGGGAGAGAGTAGGAGTTACCACCTCCTTTTATAGGTGAGAAGTAAAGGATAAGGGCACTGGAATGTTCCCGCAGCCAGAGAACTAAAAAGTGCTGGAGATCCGGCAGACGGTGTGGGGGTGGGGCTGGCTTGTGGGGGGTGGGGCTAACTGTGTAGGGGTGGGGCTGACCTGTGGGGGTGGGGCTGGCCGTGTAGGGGTGGGATGGAGCTGAATGTGTGGAGTGCCCTCTCCACCCCCCTCTGTGAATCAAAGTCACCTGGGGAACGTCATTTGGGTTGCAGTATGTAAAGACAGGACCTAATACAGCCCACTTCACCCTCACTCACACTTGGAGCACAGAGCCAAGGCCGATGTTAAATTGGTGGTCTTCCTGTAGTCTGAACCCCCTAAGAACCCCGTGCCCCAGTGGCCTTGGCTGTCATGACTGCTGAACCTTAGCCTCTGGCTCCTAAAGGATTTAGTACCCCTGACCCAACAGCTTGTCCTCAAACTTTATTTAGTTTTATCTTAACTTTTTTTTTGAGACAGGGTCTCATGTAGCCAATGCTGATCTTCAACTCAACCTGTTGACAGACAACCCTGAATTTCTCTCTGCCTTTCCTCCCTCCAGTCTTCAAGTGATGGGATTACAGGTGTGTATTACTGTTGTGTGAGGCTATTCCTGGGAAGAACCCACACACACACACACACTCACACACCCACACACACTCACACACAGTCTACTCATTTTCGAATGGGAACCCACGACAGACCAAAGTCACGATTCCATCCATGTCCAACTTGGTAAAACAATGTGTTTTTATTGGGGTTACCGATAGAGGTATGGGCAAGGGCTACTTTCAGGAGCAGGGGTGACTCAGAAAAGCTGCTACAGCAACAAAAGTCCCCCCAACACAGGTGCAGCCTCACAAAAGCTGTGGCCCTGGAGCGCTCGGCACAGCTTGCCAGTAGCTCTACAGCCCAAGAGTCTCCCTCTTGGCAGCTTTGTTGGTCAGTCTGCTCTCTTGGCAGCTGTGAACTCTTTCTATAAAGCTGAGAGGGGGCCTTTGGAAATCTTCCAAGTTCTCACTTTCCCAGAGATACGGCTTTTGCTTGCCTCCGAGTCCCAGGAGCCTCCTCCTCATCCTGGAGGGACTGTTTCATCTGGGAGGAAACTGCCATGTGACAGTCACCACACTCAGTTTATTGGGTGCTGGGGATGGAACCCAGGGTTCCCTGCATATGCAAGGCAAGCACTCTACCAGCTGAGCCACATCCCCAGCCCTGGGTGAAACATTTAAAACCTTCCATTGTTCATCAGGATATCTGGATTCTGTTTGGAATTGGATCCAAGCATCCCAATTTTTCAAAAGGTCTTCCCTGGTCCCAACATCCAGTTAAGGTGAGAATCCAAGAAATAGATGATGTTTAATTAATTAGTTATCAATTTTTTAAAAAAGCAGCTTAGCTCAGTCCTGGTCCATGTTTGCTGCTAGGGAGATTGTTACTCCCTGCTCTCAAACAGTACATAGCATGTTATCAACCACTGGCTGATGGAAGACGATAAAACTGAGTACAGGGCTCCCTCAGAGCTTCAGAGCCCCTGATTCTGGAGCCAGAACTGAGTATGTGCCTGTGGACGAGATGAATCAGTTCTATAAACATGAGAAAGTGACCTAACAAGGGAGTTATATGTTATCCTGCCAGCCAGGGTGACAGGTACTGTCCCTAGGGGTCTTACATGAGAAAAGGAGCTCAGTCAGTGTCCAGCCTCCTGCAAGTGCAACATCTAGTTGGTGTGACCCTGCACACTGTTGGCTGGTAGCCAGCTTTCCAGGACCAGATCCTGCCTGTGCTGGCTGGAGAGAGGCTGAGGCTGAGGGAAACACCTGTTGCCTAGGCAACACACTCTGCCTCATACAACCAGACACTTGAAAAAGAGAAAAGTGGAGAGGGAGAGGGGACATGAGAATGTGTGGGGGAAAGGAGGTCAGGGTCAGATTCTCTGCATTTGCATGTTTGTGGACGCTCTGTAGATTATGTGTTCTTTCAACCCAGCCTGGGAGAAAGCAGTCAGGACAGAGGTTCTCGAATCTTCTTGGGATTTGCTGTGCAGATGGAAGAAGCCAGATATCATTGTCTTATATTGGTTGGGTTATGTGGTCATTCTTATCATTGCTATGTTGATAGAGCTTGATCAGACTTCCTGGACCCCAAGTGCCACACATGGTCACCAAAGGAGCTGGCTGTGAGTAAAGAGCAAGTGCTCTGACCAGATGAGAAGCTGTGAGCTAGCCAACGGCTGGCCATAGCCCAGGTTGACATTCACTTTTGGGGGGGATCACATGGAGTGAGGGGAAGAAAAGATGAAAAGACAAGATAGAAAAGTATCATGGGCCAAGAAACTGAGTCACCAAATGGGCAGAGTGTAATAATCCAATCAGACCTGGCCCCACCCCTGGGAACCTGGTACAGCCTCTGCACATGGCAGGCAGTATCCTGGCCCTTTAAGAGTCAAGCTCCTCTCTCCTCTCATGTTTTCTCTGAGAAGGCAGCTCTACCTGTCTCTCTCGGTATCTGTTTCTCTCTCTCCATCCCTGTCTTTATCTCTCCCTCTTTCTCCTTATTCCCTTACCTTCCCCCAATAAGCTTTCCACACAAATTTTGTATGTAGGTCTCTATCTGTTGTCTGTCTCTCACCCGTTGTTTGTCCCCTTCCAAGGTCCCATCTGACTTGTTGTGGTCCCACCTCTGTATTCCTAACACAGAGTCTTTGGTGTATGGGTATGGGTGTATGGGTATGGGTTGGGTAATGCTGGGGCTGGAACTCAGGACTTTGCACATGCTGGGCCAGCATTCTGCCACTGAGTCCTAGGGACTGTCTTTATAACTGGGACATACCATGACTCCTAGTTTAGATCTGTCATGATGTTTTCTGTTTTCTACATTTTGCAGGCATAGCCACAGTGGTTGCCTTCTTAAACACACCAAAGCCTGTCACTCCCATGCAGCAACAGCAGTCACTATGAGAATTACAGTGCTAATGCACACACACTGAAACATGGCTTTAAATTCTATTTGCTAACCTGTACATGGTACAGTTTCTATAATGAATGTGTACTTTACTTTTTAAAGTTATTTCAAAACAGTTTAATCTTACACATTGAATCACTCATAGAGATGTGGGGTTCCTGTCTGTGTGTATGGAGGGAGATGACACATTGAGTAAGGTGCTATGTTGCATTCTCCCCTCACTGGCATAGCTGGTGGTGTTATGTAGCAATGTTGTCATGTACTTGTCACCTTAGACCACCTTGAATCCCCTTTGTGTGGTTTCCTTGTGTTGTGAGCCCAGACTTAGACTCCTCTAGGAGGTCTTGGCAGGACCTTCTGTTGGGGTCTCATGGATGTAAACTAGGAGTTTGAAGGGTTCTCATCTCCTGAAGGCTTGATGGGATGATGGGAATCTTCAGGGTCAACTCACTGGATTTAGAATCATCAAAAGAACACACCCCTGGAAAGAGGGACGAGGGTGTTTCCAGAGATATGTAAGTGAGGAGTAGAGACTCATTCTAAACCTAAGTGGTACCATCCTATGGACCAGGGTCCTGGACTGAATAAAATGAGGAGGCAAGGGATCACCAGCATCCACCTCTGCTTCCTGACTTCAGAGGCAATGTGATCAGCTATGTACAACATGTACTATGATGGCTATATACTTCTACCACCATGCCTTCCCCATAATGGATTGTACCCTCACACTGTGAGCCAAAAGAAGTCCTTCTTTCCTTGAGTTGCTTCTTGCCAGGTATTGTCATAGCAATGAAAAAACAAAACTACCTAACCAAGAAGAGAAGGGGTGCCTCCAGCATCCTGAGGCTGCTGTCAGAATTCAGTTACTGGGTTTCAAGACTGAAGGATGTGCTTTCTGAATCAGTTGGATACAGACTTCTTTGCTTCATAAAGCCAGTCCAGGGTACAAAGACCACAGTGAATGGCACAAGTAACGTGATCAAGCTCACATAACCACACACTGAGGAGTGAAGAAAGTCCTGAGAGGGTGAAGTCTTGAGGGGATGTGTATTGTTGACACGAGCATGCCAAAGGCCTATGTCTCAACCCCATGGGAGTGGCTTAGCTTTCCTAGGGTGAGGCTCAGTGGGATAGCAAAGGCTTTTTCAGTGGAAATGCAAATGTTGACAGTGTAGAGACTCCCTCCCACAGAGAGCACTTCTATACTTCATAGGATTTAGCCAACCCCGCCCTCTTGTTCAGCTAGATCTAATAGCCTTGCCTCCTGTTGAGTTGAAGGCAATAACCCATCCTCCCTGTTGTTCGTTAAACATGATGAACTCTCCACAGTCCTGAGATTTTTCCATCTGAGAGCCCAGACCACCTGATCCCAGCTTTTCTGTTCTTCTTCATGTCCCTTGGATGCTCCAGTTAGGGTCAGTCCCTGGAGCTGTGCAGAAAGAGCAACAAGACACGCTTTCATGCTACCTTATATTGTGCAGGTTAGGAAGGAAGTCAGAGGCTTTGTCCCTGGGAGCAGAGAGAGGATCATTTGAAAGCAGGATCTCAGGTGAGTCCTGAGGTCATCTCAAACCCATCATAAATGCTGTATTGGAATTCACTTAGCACATTTGGCATATTAAACAATAAAAACAGGGTGGGAGATGTGACTGAGTAGAGTGTTTAACATGAGCAAAGCCCCGGGTTGGATCTCTAGCATAAGGCAGGGTATGGTGGTACATTCCTGTAATTCCAGCACTCAGGAGGTGGAGGCAGGAGGATCCGAAGGTTAGGGCTATCTACAGGTACGTGGTAAGTTTGAGGACATCCTGGCCTAGGAGACCCTGGGTCTCAAAGGGGTGGAATGAAATAAAATATAAAACTTTATGTTGTGTCTTGGGAGACTGGTTTTTGCAGAGCATGAAAAAAATGTCTCCTTAAAAACGACATCCTACACATATTCAAGTGTGTGTGTGTGTGTGTGTGTGTGTGTGTGTGTGTGTGTGAAAAGACATTCACATATTTACTTTATGTTTGAGTGTTTGTCTGCATGTACTGCCTAGGACTCCTGCTCTCCTGGAAAGTCTGCCTCATTTCCTTTCTGTGCTTTCTCCTCCAGCTTCCTCGGCATGCCAGTCCTCCTCCTGATGTCATTCAGGATGTCTTAGGTTTTATTACTGTGAATAGACAATATGGCTATGGAAACTCATAAAGGAAAACATTTAACTGGGGCTGGCTCAGAGGTTTAGTCTACTATCATCATGATGGGAAGTATGATGTCAGGCAGGCATGGTGGAAAAGTAGCTAAGAGTTCTACATCTGAATCAGCAGACAACAGGAAAGAGAAAGTGCCACTTAGCCTGGCTTGTGCTTCTGAAACTCAAAGCCCTCTCCTAATGACATGCATCCTCCAAGGCCACACCCATTCCAAGGCCACACCCATTCCAAGGCCACACCCATTCCAAGGCTACACCTCCCAGTGTGCCACTCCCTAGGAGCCTATGGAGGCCATTTTCATTCAGACCATACAAGGAACTAGGGACAGACTTATGAGGAAGTGATGTTCAACCAACTAGAACCACAAAGAACTTTTGCCCCCGCCCTGGGACCGTCAGGAATGAAGCTGTGGCTCATGGGAGTGGAATCCTGAGCTGTGTTAGGCAGATTTCCCACCCCACCCCCACTCCCCAATCAGACAAACTGGATCAAAAAGACCTTTGCTGGAGAGAATGAAGACACAGAGAGCTCCTTTCATGTACCTCTGGTTTTAAGATAAATCCAAAGGACCTGATCCTGGAGGGGAGTGACATCTGACAGGCGTGACGGACAAGCTGCTAGAATTCTCTAACATCACTCTGTCCCACAGAAATATAACAAGACCGCAGTATACAGTTTAATTTTCAGGTCACACATATAAAAAGTAAAAAGAATAGGCTTTAATAAAATTAAAACTAAGAACAGTAATTTAATTTTAATACATATTTAGTTTATCTGAAATTTATCTCAGCATATTGTCAGTATAAAATGGTAATGTTGAACTAATGAGAAATTTACGTACAAGTGTTTTACTTTTTTTAGTATTCATCTTCTGGAATTCTCCAATGTTTTACAGTCACCATTTTAATTCCAATTTATCCTTTTTTTTTTTTTTTTTTTTTTTTTTTTTTTTGAGACAAAGTCTCACGTATTGCAGGCTGACCCTCAGACTCTCATTTGGCTGAGGATGGCTTTGAACTTGGATCCTCTTGCCTCTCACCTCCTGAGTGCTGGGAATCTATTTGAGCAGCATCAAGTCCAGCGTCTGTGGTGCTGGGGGTTGTGCCCAGGCCCTTGTGAATATTAGGCAAGCATTCAGCCAAAATGAGCATTCCAGCCTCATATGCACCATTTACTGGTCAATTCTAGCTCACCAATTAATTTTTTTTTCTTTCTGATTTCTCTTGTGTGTGTGGGGGTATGTTATCAAGTAGAGATTTTAGACTCAGTCCTATTGGAGCTAAAAAAATCACTTTTACCAGCTCAGGATCAAAAGGTCCTGGTTAGCAAAGACTATAAATAAATAAAAATCTCTACTTTTAACATATTTCAAAGGGACTGCATGTAGCTCAGTTGGTAGAGTGCTTGTCTAAAATGAACCAAATCCCTGGGTTTGGATCCCCAGGATCAAGAAACTGAGCATGGTGGTGTATACATTTCACCCCAACATTTAATAGGCAAAGGCAGGGGACCAGAAGTTTGAGCTCCTCCTCCTTGGTACATAGTAAGTTTATGGCTACCCTGGGCTCTGTGAAATCCTTGCTTAAACCAAAAAGAGAAAACTTTTCTTTTTTTTTTTTTAATTTAAGTGTTTCAAGAGTGTGTTGCTATTGCCCTGACAGCTTGAATGCCCACAACTTTTTTTTTTTTTTTGTGGAGGGAACAGCTATAGGGGGCCTGACTCTAGCAAGGGACAGATATGTTTATCAGACCTTTAAATATTAGGTGCAAACCCAGGGGTCAGAGATAAGCTGCAGGTGAGGGGAGTGGAGAGAGCCAGTCAGGCTCACATTACATCCATTACCACTGTTAGGTGCCTGACAGTCTCCTTCTGCAGCAGGTTCTGGGTCAGGAAGCAGTCTGGTTAAAAATGCAAATACTTCCTCAGGCAGGGCGAACACGTACGTCTATTTCCATGCATTAGTTTTGAGACCAGATAATGAAAGCATTTCTAGCAGAAAAAAACAGAGCTGGAGGTACGGGAGAGAGATCTGGAGACTAGGCACAAATGTGGGACACGCTGGCCCTGACAGCTTCTGTGAGGTCAAAAGGGCAAAGGAGTATGGAAAGCAAATACAGGGGTGTCAGAAAGAACAGGAAATGTCCTGATTCTGCACCTGGAGCAGCCATGGCTTCCCCATCCTCACATAGCAGCACGGGGCTGTAAGTGTAGGCCTTCAGAGTGTGGCCTGAAGACCTGGGAGGGCTCTGCCACCCTCCCCTCCTTGTACTGTGTACAGTCACCAGACTTCTCACCCTCTGTCCTAATATGGTCACATATCTTAGAGAGGGAAATTCATTGATCCTCGGGCTGGGGTGATAATTCAGTTGGTAAGGTGCTTAAGGATCTCTAACAGATCCGCCAAGCAAAAGCCAGGCACAGAATGTGTTATAACATGGAAACAGATGTTGCCAAACAAGCTTCAAGCTGAAGATCAGAGAAGCAAAGCAGGGGGGCCAGCTGGATGGGCAATCCTGCCTGCCCAAATCCTCAGAGGCAAAAAGCTCTCAGTTCCCTGTCTCCTCCTTGCCTTTTATGTCTTTCTCATCTAGCCAAATCACTTCTATTTCCACCTCCTAGTGTTGGGGTTAAAGGCATGGTATCCCAGGTGCTGAGGTCATCTTTGTGTAAGCTGTTTTCTTTAGGACTGAATCAATTTCTTGTAGTCAGTGTGGCCTTGAACTAACAGAGATCAAACTGCAATTCTTAATCCTGAGCCTTGGAACCAGCGGGGGGTGTGTGCTACCTCACCTGGCTTCTCATAGTTAACTAGTATGGCTGCTTTGCTATTTTGATCTCCAGTGGCTTTAATAAATCATAAACAATATATCATCACAACTGTGGGCTTATAATCACAGCACTGGAGAATGGGACAGGTGTGTGGCCAGACTAGGGAACTCCAGGTTCAATGAGAGACTGCCTCAAAAAATATAGGGAGAGTGATTGAGAAAGATATCCAACATCAACCTATGGCCTCTGCACATGTGTGTGTGCACACACACACACACAGAGAAAATATTCCCATGGAGGTTGATCCTCTGTCTGATAACACAACAAACATGAAACATAGGTAAGAAACAGATGTTCTTATGATAAGCTGGATGAAATTTGGGGAGATTTTTACATTGTAAGCATAACCAGACAGAAGTTGACTGATATACCTCCTTAACACTTCCAAGGAGTAGGCAGAGCACTTAAATCTGATATTCCTCCCCATAGGAACCTCATTCTTTAATACTTTAGAACTTTCTGCTAAAGAAATAGATGCCATCAGTCCTCACAGCCATAGGCTTCACAACCTCAGACTCTAACCAACATTGGATGAAAATATTCAGACAAAAATCTCATGTCTGTATTGAACTTAGTTCAAAAATTCTAGTTGTCTTTCTGGAAAGTTTAATACAGCTACGACTGACAGCATTTGAATGATACACATGTCATGCACATCAGTGACCTACAGCATGGTAGAGGATGTGAAGTAGTTGATGTCACACAGACACTATTAAAGGGACTATGAAGAACTGTGGATGATGGTATCCCCAAGGAGCCCCCACAACCAATTCTCTATGGATAACTATTGACAACCTAATTTCCATTTTGAGAAGTGAGACTTTCACTAGGTGAATCGATGAATGCTGGCTGCAAATTAACTGGACACTTAAGTGGTTTCAGGTTTCAGTTGGGAGTGTTCTGTAGGGTGAACAAGAATCTGATGCTCCTACTCCATTACACTCCCAGAAATTAAGAAAACCCTAGCTAGCTGTAGGTGCCGTGTCAACAAAACACTGTCGTTTCTCGATCAAAGGGGGTCTTATACAGACCTCCTGCAGGAAAACTCCTGTACCTCTGAGTACTGTCATGCCACAGTTCCTGGATGGCCAGGATGTTTGTCTTTCAGATTTGGTTGTTGATATGGTCTTGAATATGTCTCCTGATCTCCACACTCATGCTAAAATGCAGTCACCAATATGATTCCATGAAACAGTAGTATCTCTAGTAGGGAGAGCCTTTATGATCAATTCCATGAAGAGCTGGGAAGAACTTCCACCTTAGACAGTGACTCCTAGAGATGAGGGCAGAGAAAGGAAGCAAGGATCAGTTCTGTGTCCTTCTGTCCCTTTTGCTGTGTGTGTCCCCTGCAGGACATAGCAGAGCACCTCTTGAAAGTAGAGACAAACCTTCACCAGATTCCAGACCTACTAACACCCTGGGTCTTGCACTTCAGCCTCCATAACTATGAGAAATAAACCTTTTCCTCACTATAAATTGTCCAGCTGCAGTATTTTGTTAGAGTAACTAAGGGATTGAGAATGGGCTTCTTGGTAGTTAGACCTAACCAAGGGTCTTGGTAGGAGGGTGAGGGAGTTCTGCACAGGCGGTCAGTGGTGTTCATCAGATCAAACATCTGTTTCCATAGACACAGCAGCCACCATCCTCTTCCACAAAGCAACCTGACATGAAATAACACCTTCACTCCTGTTGTGTAGCTCTCCATTACTTGGACAGGGAAAATGCTTGGACCCAGGCAGAGAAGGCCTTTTTTTTTTTTTTTTTTTTTGTAACAGTTCTGTGAATAAAAATATCCTAAAAAAAGTTATCGCCACTCATCTTGGCTATTGGACTTTTTGAGAAAGTACACATTAAGGGAATTGGAATTTGCTCCCTGGAATTCCCACAGTGAGAGAAGAAAAGGCTGAAGCCTGGCTTGATCCCAAAGAGGAATCTGTTTTCTGGAAACCAGTTTTGATAATCTGATGGAG